>NC_086452.1:405809099-405834698 GCF_028390025.1 Pseudophryne corroboree
TGATGAACATTGCATCTGGGAAATGTTACAAAAATTCAAAGATTTGTTGGTCAGTAATACCATAACATACAAGTATTTATTTGGTGAGGTGTGCTGTGTGGAGTTATATAACTTCAATAGGAGAGGACGCCTGTTGCACCAGGAATTAGTTAGTGATTGCAAAACCTCACATGAGAAACCTGTATATGATCAAAATCAGTATTGATATTATAATAGGGGATGCTGCCACCGACTGAGGAAGCTAATTCTAGAGAACTGAAGGGAAAAAGTTCTGCATCTGGTGCACCAATATTCCTTTCACATTGAGTGGATATCCCAGGATTTTGCCGGGGCAAGCCAGGGTGACCCGGAGCCTGGTTCAGTGTGCAAAGCTCGACCCTTGTTGTACATCTCAGGTCTATCCTGGGTAAGCTACTCTGGGTCCCGACCAGGTTTAATCCCATGTCCCACTCGTTTTGGCTTCAGTGTGAATGGTGCGACTCAGGTTATTCGACCTGGGTCGCTCTAAAAGGCTGCTGATTGGCTATCGTCGACTGAGCAGGCGGCAACCGGCAGCAGAAGGAGGCAACGACAGTGCAGAAGCTAGTAGATGGAATATTCTATTTCACGCAGACACTGGGGATATTCCCTCTGCATTTACTCATTACTAAGATGATGCTGGGCATATATGTAAAGCAATCCTAAAACTTGGATACTGTTGGAACGGGATCCGGTCTGAAGATCGACAGTATCTAGGTCGACAATGTTTAGGTCGACCAATATAGGTCGACAGTCACTAGGTCGACATGGATGGAAGGTCGACAGGGTTTCTAGGTCGACAGGTCTAAAGGTCGACATGAGTTTTTCACATTTTTTTTCTTTTTTTGAATTTTTTCATACTTAACGATCCACGTGGACTACGATTGGAACGGTAAAGTGTGCCGAGCGAAGCGGTAGTGGAGCAAAGGCACCATGCCCGAAGCATGGCGAGCGAAGCGAGCCATGCGAGGGGACGTGGTGCACTAATTTGGGATCCCGGTCACTCTACGAAGAAAACGACACAAAAACAAAACAAAACCTCATGTCGACCTTTAGACCTGTCGACCTAGCACATGTCGGCCTAGAAACCCTGTCGACCTTCCATCCATGTCGACCTAGTGACTGTCGACCTATAGTGGTCGACCTAAACATTGTCGACCTAGATACTGTCGATTTGATGAACCACACCCGTTGGAACATAATGGTGGATTGTAATAACGTCTTTGATTATCTTTTATACTGACGTTGCAAGTTACATGTGTAATTAGTGTGTTGCCAGCATTCCCTTCAGTGTATATTATGTAATTGTTCTCTTTAGAATGTCACTGTATCAATATTGAATGGTCAGATATACAGATCTTGCATCTCTCTTACTATCGCTATTGCTTGTCCCTTGGATAGAGTGTTTATATTTATCAACTGTTTATTCCAATTAATATATAGTTTTTGATGGGATATATAATCAACACCTTGAATCAGTTAATAATTATAGATCATATTGCTACTTCTTATGCTGCATATTGGTAAATGTAGGTCAACCCAATAATATACAGGACGCACAAATTAGTTTATTGGGTCATACTGTGTGGAGTTTGTATATTCTCCCCGTACTTACGTGGGTTTTTTCTGGGTACTCCGGTTTCCTCCCACAATCCAAAGATATTCTGGCAGGTTAATTGACTGCCAACAAAAAATAACCCTAGTGTGTAAGTGTGTGTATGTGTACATGGGCAGACTAGAAGATTCCAGTGGTTCTTATCTGCCAGTGTGTAAGTGTGTGTATGTGTACATGGGCAGACTAGAAGGTGCCAGTGGTTCTTATCTGCCAGTGTGTAAGTGTGTGTATGTGTACATGGGCAGACTAGAAGATTCCAGTGGATCTTATCTGCCATCTATGAGGGTAATTCCAAGTTGATCGCAGCAGGAAATTTTTTAGCAGTTGGGCAAAACCATGTGCACTGCAGGGGGGTAGATATAACATGTGCAGAGAGAGTTAGATTTGGGTGGGGTGTATTCAAACTGAAATCTAAATTGCAGTGTAAAAATAAAGCAGCCAGTATTTACCCTGCACAGAAATAAAATAACCCACCCAAATCTAACTCTCTCTGCACATGTTATATCTGCCCCCCCCTGCTGTGCACATGGATTTGCCCAATTGCTAACAAACTTGTTGCTGCGATCAACTCAGAATTACCCCCTATGTTTCTATGATCCTATCGCTAATGCAGTGGTGCAGTTAGCTGAAGAGTATTAACAGGCATTGACACAATAAATTGACAATGCAAAGAATTGTAACATAAGGCACAAGTACACAGTGGAAATGACCCTGCACATTTCGTTATAAGCTTTTAGCTTTGTTAATCTTGGATTAGTATAAGGAGCCAACTAGAGAAAAAAATATACTGATCATGGATTGTTAATTCAATAGAGGACAACAAGGAAGAGAGAACTTTTTTTTGTAGCGACAAGTCCAGCCAAAAATGAGATCAAATGAAGAAAGAGCTCTCCAATACTTTCACTTTTTCACCATTGCTGTCCTGCAAGTTCAGTTTGATAAAATGAGGTAAATCACTATTTCTTCTTGCTACACCAATGAAAAATACCGTTAATCGATGCAATTGAGCACATTTTATATAGGCCCATGATAGTTACTGTATACTAGGTGATTCATCGCGCCCTATGGGCGCTCTTCACACCGTCGCAAGGGGCTATGCCCCCTTATATTTCTGTTATATGGAGTATTACCTTCAATCATAATTTTGTGAGTGGTTAAATATTGTACAAAGGGTGTGCGATGGTTAAGGGGCTGTAGCGTGAATAGTGCACGCAGGGCAGGATGAATCACTCCCTGCAGTGTATACATACTGAATCCCTCCCTGCAGTGTATACATACACAGTATATATATAACCTACACCCCCCGCAGTGTATACATACATAGTATATATAACATACACCCCCTGCAGTGCATACATGTACAATATACTGAATATAACATACACATATATAATATACTGTATATATAGCACAGGGCAGCAGACAGACCCTCTATAAGCTGTAAGAGGCGGGGGGGGGGGGGGGTTGGCACACACAAACCGGCAGCACTGCAGGAGATTGAGCCCAGGGGAACCCCCTGCCCAGCCAGTGCCCTGCACACCCCTGGACCATCAACCGCAGGGCATCCGGTGTGGTACCCCCAGAGGCCCCCCCCCTCCCGCATCTTCCACCATCTCCTTCTCCCTCAACCTTTCCTGACCGCCCGGTGTTGGCTGCAGGCGGCAGTGAGGTGAGCGGATGACACCGCCGCCTGTGTGCTGTACCCACTTACAGCTCCGTACCTGGTAGAAATCCTCCTTTGCCTCCCGGTGCTGTCATTCTTTCAAAGCCATTTCCGCATCACATGATCCCTTTGTCTCCTGACTCCATTGGCTAGTGCATACAGTTCACATGATCCGGAACTGCTTTGAAAGAATGACAGCACCAGGAGGCTGAGGATGATTTCTAACAGGTTAGGAATGGTAAGAGGGTACAGCACACAGCTCATTGCCGCCTGCAGCCAGCGCTGGGCGATTGGAAAAGTGGAGGGAGAAGGAGATAGTGGAAGCTGGGGGGGAGGGGTTGTTGCTCCCGGGTGTCCTTGCTTTGGGAGGGGATAGGGGGAGTCAGCTGTGCTGCTCCGGGGGAGGAGGCAGAGGGTGGGGGCTTCAGAGCGGTAAGATAGCTATTAGTGTGGTGCAATGCAGCTCAGTGCCACGTAGCATCTTAGTACATTCCGCCCCTAATCTGTAACAGGTCGGAGTGAGGGTGGATCATCTAGTTATAGATCTAGACATAAGTGTGACTCCACTCGGCTCCAGAGGAGGCTCCTATTGGATGTAACCTGTGTGGGAGGGCGTTTCTCGCCAAATCAGCTGTGGGCTGGGTGTGATAGACCTGATGCCAACCCAATGAGAGCTCCTAGCCACGCCCAGTGTTATACACACACTCACAGAGTCACAGATCTGGGCTATTATATAGGAAATGATGATACAGGGTCCTCCAACAGCACAGAGTAGTAATATAAGTTTCCTCACATATGGATGCGGAAAGATTGTGGTGCCAAATTCATACCTATAGATTGTAAGCTTGCCAATAGATTGCAAGCTTGCGAGCAGGGCTCTCTTACAGTACCTCTTTGTCTGTCCATTATTACTCAGGCCCTCTAAACGTCTATGGTATTCCATGGTGAGTAAGAAATGGGAAATTAAGTACATTAAGTGGAATAATGCAAACTTGGAGGGGTGATCATGTTGAAGGATGCCAACAAGCATTTTAAAAAGCCTTGATTTTACCAGCAAAAGGTGGTGGTTGTGTTATTAGCTAGATTTAGTTGAGGATCATTTGCTCAGTTAAGATTTGCAGGATGCAATTAGTTACAAACAGGCCAGTACAAAAGTAAGCCATCTGATATCTACATTAGTGGAAATTGCAAAGTTTATTCATTGAGTTGGGCCCACATGATAGATAGGTTAGATATGTGAATTAACTAGCAGGTTTGCAGTTGTGTCTAGCAAAGTATCTAAATGTGTGTGTGTGTGTGTGTGTGTGTGTGTGTGTGTGTGTGTGTGTGTGTGTGTGTTTTGTGTAAAATCTAGAATAAAGTAGCAATGTGTTGCTACAGTATATAAATGGAGGGAATTGAGGGGGGGGGGGGAGGGGGGGATTCCAGTACATACAAATACTCAAAAGTTACAATTTCTGATATGACTTGTAAGATCCCTTTATTATACTGGATAAGACCTAGGGCCAGACTGTCCATCTGAAGGGTGTATTGCCTGCTGAGCTGGTCCAGGTACACAGAGACTGGTGCTGGGCAACTAGCAAAGCCTCCCGTCTCTCTGTTCACCCGCCAGTAGCTAGCATAGAGATAGATGGTGGATTGCCGTTGTTGCACCCCTCTCGTCATGACATGCCAGGGCTGTTTCATGACCAGTGGCGTAACTAGAGTTTGTGGAGCCCAGGGCAAGATTAGGAATGGCACCCCCCCCCCCAAAAAAAATATGGCAATAAAGAAACTACGCATGTGAAAAAAATTGGCTTGGTCACATCCCAAAATGGGCGTGATCACTGAAAATGGGGCGTGTCAACATGAAACGCCACCTGTTTCACGTCACACTGGGAACATTCTTTTCAATTCGACACGCACCTTACCTGTATGATGGTTTCTCACAATATGGAACCTCTGCAAAAATTTATCCTCTGAGGCAAACGGCATCTTCAGTTGTTATTCCCTATTCATGTAGGAGATCCCATCGTCCAGAAGATGCCTGTTTGTGTAGGAATATTAAGAAGGTCACCATCATACAACAGTGGTTCAACAAGACTCACATCCTGCCCCCTGGCACACTATCATCTCCTCTTCGTGTCATCTCTCAGCCACACCATCACCTTCTCCTGCGATGTCTCTCAGCTACACCATCATCTCCCCTGCATCATTACTCAGCACACCATCATCTCCCCCTGCATTATTACTCAGCACACCATCATCTGCCCCTGCATCATTACTCAGCACACCATCATCTCCCCCTGCATTATTACTCAGCACACCATCATCTCCCCCTGCATCATTACTCAGCACACCATCATCTCCCCCTGCATCATTACTAAGCACACCATCATCTCCCCTGCATCATTACTCAGCACACCATCATCTCCACCTGCATCATTACTCAGCACACCATCATCTCCCCCTGCATCATTACTAAGCACACCATCATCTCCCCTGCATCATTACTCAGCTACACCATCATCTCCCCCTGCATCATTACTCAGCACACCATCATCTCCCCCTGCATTATTACTCAGCACACCATCATCTCCCCCTGCATCATTACTCAGCACACCATCATCTCCCCCTGCATTATTACTCAGCACACCATCATCTCCCCCTGCATCATTACTCAGCACACCATCATCTCCCCCTGCATCATTACTAAGCACACCATCATCTCCCCTGCATCATTACTCAGCACACCATCATCTCCACCTGCATCATTACTCAGCACACCATCATCTCCCCCTGCATCATTACTAAGCACACCATCATCTCCCCTGCATCATTACTCAGCACACCATCATCTCCCCCTGCATCATTACTAAGCACACCATCATCTCCCCTGCATCATTACTCAGCTACACCATCATCTCCCCCTGCATTATTACTCAGCACACCATCATCTCCCCCTGCATCATTACTCAGCACACCATCATCTCCCCCTGCATTATTACTCAGCACACCATCATCTCCCCCTGCATCATTACTCAGCACACCATCATCTCCCCCTGCATCATTACTAAGCACACCATCATCTCCCCTGCATCATTACTCAGCACACCATCATCTCCCCCTGCATCATTACTCAGCACACCATCATCTCCCCCTGCATCATTACTAAGCACACCATCATCTCCCCCTGCATCATTACTCAGCACACCATCATCTCCCCCTGCATCATTACTCAGCACACCATCATCATTACTCAGCACACCATCATCTCCCCCTGCATCATTACTCAGCACACCATCATCATTACTCAGCACACCATCATCTCCCCCTGCATCATTACTCAGCACACCAACATCTCCCCCTGCATTATTACTCAGCACACCATCATCTCCCCCTGCATCATTACTCAGCACACCATCATCTCCCCCTGCATCATTACTAAGCACACCATCATCTCCCCCTGCATCATTACTAAGCACACCATCATCTCCCCTGCATCATTACTCAGCACACCATCATCTCCCCCTGCATCATTACTCAGCACACCATCATCTCCCCCTGCATCATTACTCAGCATACCATCATCTCCCCCTGCATCATTACTCAGCACACCATCATCTCCCCCTGCATCATTACTCAGCACACCATCATCATTACTCAGCACACCATCATCTCCCCCTGCATCATTACTCAGCACACCATCATCATTACTCAGCACACCATCATCTCCCCCTGCATCATTACTCAGCGCACCATCATCTCCCCCTGCATCATTACTCAGCATACCATCATCTCCCCCTGCATCATTACTCAGCACACCATCATCTCCCCCTGCATCATTACTCAGCACACCATCATCTCCCCCTGCATCATTACTCAGCACCCCCACTATCTTCCCCTTTGACGTCACTCAGCACACCATCATCTCCCTCTGCATCATTACTCAGCACACCATCACTCAGCACACCATCATCTCCCTCTGCATCATTACTCAGCACACCATCACTCAGCACACCATCATCTCCCCCTGCATCATCACTCAGCACACCATTACCTCCCTCTGCATCGTCATTCAGCACACCATCGCACTCTGTGTATCTGTGTGTGTGTGTGTGCCCAACACACACTTCTAACCCCTTCTTTTGTTTCACCTCTCCCTTGTAATCCTATCACTGTGTCACCTCTTCTATTCCTCACACCTTACCATCTGTGAGGCAGGAGCTAGGAACTGTGAGCAGTTGGGCACTGTGTGCGAGGTCCCGCGCTGACAGGCAGCATGGGCACACCATGCACCCCAGCAATCTCCCCTTCCCTCCATAGACAGACATTCCCCACAACTACCCCCCCCCCCCCCCATCCCTCCATAGAAAGACAGACACAGCACCAACATTCCCACCCAGCATACCTCTCCCACTTCATAGACAGACAGGACAACACCATCATCCCCCCTTCCTTAGACAGAGTAGCACCATCTTTCTCCCCAGCAACCCCCCTCTCCTCCATAGACAGGCACAGTACCAACATTCTTCCCGTCCCCATAGACAGACAGCACCATCAAACCCCCCCCCCCCCCCCCCCTCTGCAACTTGGGCACCATCATTCACCCTGGTCAAACTTCGTTCCGACTCACCGATATTAAGAGTACCGGAGTGCAGGCATCTCCCCAGCACTGAGCCCAGGTCTCAGCCAGGGTGTGGCCTCCATTAAATGAGGATATATATATATAGCTACAGGGGATGTTGGAGTGTCTGACCCAAAGCAGCAGCAACATACACAGCACAGGGACAGAGCCCCCCGGCCAGCAGCAGCACAGAGACAGAGCCCCCGGCCAGCAGCAGCACAGAGCCCCCGTCCAGCAGCAGAACAGGGACAGAGCCCCCGGCCAGCAGCAGAACAGGGACAGAGCCCCCGGCCAGCAGCAGCACAGAGCCCCCGTCCAGCAGCAGAACAGGGACAGAGCCCCCGGCCAGCAGCAGAACAGGGACAGAGCCCCCGGCCAGCAGCAGAACAGGGACAGAGCCCCCGGCCAGCAGCAGCACAGGGACAGAGCCCCCGGCCAGCAGCAGAACAGGGACAGAGCCCCCGGCCAGCAGCAGAACAGGGACAGAGCCCCCGGCCAGCAGCAGCAGCAGCAGCAGCACAGGGACAGAGCCCCCGGCCAGCAGCAGAACAGGGACAGAGCCCCCGGCCAGCAGCAGAACAGAGACAGAGCCCCCGGCCAGCAGCAGCAGAACAGGGACAGAGCCCCCGGCCAGCAGCAGAACAGGGACAGAGCCCCCGGCCAGCAGCAGAACAGGGACAGAGCCCCCGGCCAGCAGCAGAACAGGGACAGAGCCCCCGGCCAGCAGCAGAACAGGGACAGAGCCCCCGGCCAGCAGCAGAACAGAGACAGAGCCCCCGGCCAGCAGCAGCACAGGGACAGAGCCCCCGGCCAGCAGCAGAACAGGGACAGAGCCCCCAGCCAGCAGCAGAACAGAGACAGAGCCCCCGGCCAGCAGCAGCACAGGGACAGAGCCCCCGGCCAGCAGCAGAACAGGGACAGAGCCCCTGGCCAGCAGCAGCAGAACAGGGACAGAGCCCCCGGCCAGCAGCAGAACAGGGACAGAGCCCCCGGCCAGCAGCAGAACAGGGACAGAGCCCCCGGCCAGCAGCAGCAGCAGCAGAACAGGGACAGAGCCCCCGGCCAGCAGCAGCAGCAGCACAGGGACAGAGCCCCCGGCCAGCAGCAGCAGAACATGGACAGAGCCCCCAGCCAGCAGCAGCACATGGACAGAGCCCCCGGCCAGCAGCAGCACAGGGAGAGCCCCCGGCCAGCAGCAGCACAGGGACAGAGCCCCCGGCCAGCAGCAGCAGAACATGGACAGAGCCCCCAGCCAGCAGCAGCACATGGACAGAGCCCCCGGCCAGCAGCAGCACAGGGAGAGCCCCCGGCCAGCAGCACAGGGACAGAGCCCCCGGCCAGCAGCAGCAGCACAGGGACAGAGCCCCCGGCCAGCAGCAGCAGCAGCACAGGGACAGAGCCCCCGGCCAGCAGCAGCACATGGACAGAGCCCCCAGCCAGCAGCAGCACAGGGACAGAGCCCCCGGCCAGCAGCAGCACATGGACAGAGCCCCCAGCCAGCAGCAGCACAGGGACAGAGCCCCCGGCCAGCAGCAGCACATGGACAGAGCCCCCAGCCAGCAGCAGCACAGGGACAGAGCCCCCAGCCAGCAGCAGCAGCACAGGCACAGAGCCCCCCGGCCAGCAGCAGCTCTATTGCACAATATAGCTGCAGCGGGAGTTGAACCCCGGTCGAAGCAACACATGACACAGGGCTCTCCCTTTACGCATCTAGTGGTGACCGCAGCAGCAGCAACTTCCTGCCGCATGTCAGCATCAGCAGCTGAGGGAGGCAGATAATAGATGCTACTGTAGAGCATGCGCTGCCTATAGTGGTGACCCTGCCATCGCCCCTAACCCATACTTGCCTACCTGACCCTCTCCATGAGGGAGAAAATGCTCTGTTCCTGGACTTTCCTGGTAATGTATGATTGCCATCACCTGTGGTGAGCTGGGTAATTGATAAGAAAGGTGTTTCACCACAGGTGATGGCAATCATACATTACCAGGAAAGTCCAGGAACAGAGCATTTTCTCCCTCATGGAGAGGGTCAGGTAGGCAAGTATGCCCTAACCTAGTAACGGGCTATAACCTGCTGCTGTCGCCGCCTCTATGATGGGGAGAGCCCCGAGGAGCAGCAGCATATCAGTCACTCATCAGGATGACGGAGCTCTTGACAGCCTCGGACCTCGGAGTCAGTGACATGCTGCTGGCCGGAAGTTATGAGGAGTCTCAGAGGAGCAGCTTGTGCTCAAACGCTGCAGAGCAGCATGTCCACGGGTCTAGTTCGACGGCGCAGTGCGGGCAGGAGCAGCACAATGATGGAGGCAGGTGGATGGAGCAGATACAATGCCCTGGCCAGCGGCACCCCCTTCTGTTGGGCCTGCCACGATGCCCAGGGCACGTGCCCTGCTTGACACCCCTTAGTTACACCTCTGTTCACGACCCGAGTCTGTCCCTAGTAAGATCCCATTACTATACTGGGTAATAGTCAATGTGTAAACCAAAAACACAATAAAGGAAATACAGTATAGTGTACACTATACTGTATTAAGGTTGAGTGCAAAACAACATTTTCCTCTAATGGGCAAAACCATGTGCAGTGCAGGTGGGGCAGATACTGGATAACATGTGAAGAGAGAGTTAGATTTGGGTGGGTTATTTTGTTTCTGTGCAGGGTAAATACTGGCTGCTTTATTTTCACACTGCAATTTAGATTTCAGTTTCAACACACTCCACCCAAATCTACCTCTCTCTGCACATGTTATATCTGCCCCCCGTGCAGTGCACATGGTTTTGCCCATTAGAGGAAAATGTTGTTTTGCAATCAACCTTGAATTAGGCCCTATATACAGTAATACGCCATTCATAGGCACCGTAATTGGTGGGGTGGGCACAAAGTACAGATAAGGTGTGACCACTCCACCCAAGATGCCACCACCATGCTCCCTCAGCTTTGCGGCAATGTACACTTTACTCTGGGAGGTTACAATGGGGTGTAACAACACCCACATGTCGCACTCCCTAACACCCATTTGGAACTTCATATTCTTTGATCCTCCATTGCATTAAGCATATTATATTTATGCTCTGTTACTATATATTTTCTATGTATACTATGTATGCTGGTGTTTACATCTTCTGGCACATTATAATAAAAAGTGGATAATAATAATAATAATAATAAAGCTCATGAGTTAATGCTGCAAAGAGAACATTTGCTTCTCATTACAGTATGTCAGCATTTTTTTTGAGATGGCACCAAAGTATAATAATTGAAAATGAATAAAAAATTTAAGATAATTGTCTAAAATTATAAATTGAAATGGAAGAGATGGGTAATAGAATTTTTTTTATTTAATTAGAGATGTTAAAAAAAAAAAAAGAAATCACTACAATGTATAATAAAAAAAAAAAGAATGGAAGGCTAAAAAATACATAGGATAAAAACAATACAGTTTGAAAAAAATGTAAAAGAATATTGCAAAAGTACTGTATATGGCACTTCTCTGCTGAAGGTTGTCAATTATATTTATGCATCACTAATCATATATCATTCACTACATATATACTGTATTATATATAGAGATGAGCGCCTGAAATTTTTCGGGTTTTGTGTTTTGGTTTTGGGTTCGGTTCCGCGGCCGTGTTTTGGGTTCGACCGCGTTTTGGCAAAACCTCACCGAATTTTTTTTGTCGGATTCGGGTGTGTTTTGGATTCGGGTGTTTTTTTAAAAAAACACTAAAAAACAGCTTAAATCATAGAATTTGGGGGTCATTTTGATCCCATATTATTATTAACCTCAAAAACCATAATTTCCACTCATTTTCAGTCTGTTCTGAATACCTCACACCTCACAATATTATTTTTAGTCCTAAAATTTGCACCAAGGTCGCTGGATGACTAAGCTAAGCGACACTAGTGGCCGACACAAACACCTGGCCCATCTAGGAGTGGCACTGCAGTGTCACGCAGGATGTCCCTTCCAAAAAACCCTCCCCAATCAGCACATGACGCAAAGAAAAAAAGAGGCGCAATGAGGTAGCTGACTGTGTGAGTAAGATAAGCGACCCTAGTGGCCGACACAAACACCGGGCCCATTTAGGAGTGGCACTGCAGTGTCACGCAGGATGTCCCTTCCAAAAAACCCTCCCCAATCAGCACATGACGCAAAGAAAAAAAGAGGCGCAATGAGGTAGCTGACTGTGTGAGTAAGATTAGCGACCCTAGTGGACGACACAAACACCGGGCCCATTTAGGAGTGGCACTGCAGTGTCACGCAGGATGTCCCTTCCAAAAAACCCTCCCCAATCAGCACATGACGCAAAGAAAAAAAGAGGCGCAATGAGGTAGCTGACTGTGTGAGTAAGATTAGCGACCCTAGTGGCCGACACAAACACCGGGCCCATTTAGGAGTGGCACTGCAGTGTCACGCAGGATGTCCCTTCCAAAAAACCCTCCCCAATCAGCACATGACGCAAAGAAAAAAAGAGGCGCAATGAGGTAGCTGACTGTGTGAGTAAGATTAGCGACCCTAGTGGCCGACACAAACACCGGGCCCATTTAGGAGTGGCACTGCAGTGTCACGCAGGATGTCCCTTCCAAAAAACCCTCCCCAATCAGCACATGACGCAAAGAAAAAAAGAGGCGCAATGAGGTAGCTGACTGTGTGAGTAAGATTAGCGACCCTAGTGGCCGACACAAACACCGGGCCCATTTAGGAGTGGCACTGCAGTGTCACGCAGGATGTCCCTTCCAAAAAACCCTCCCCAAACAGCACATGACGCAAAGAAAAAGAAAAGAAAAAACGAGGTGCAAGATGGAATTGTCCTTGGGCCCTCCCACCCACCCTTATGTTGTATAAACAAAACAGGACATGCACACTTTAACCAACCCATCATTTCAGTGACAGGGTCTGCCACACGACTGTGACTGATATGACGGGTTGGTTTGGACCCCCCCCAAAAAAGAAGCAATTAATCTCTCCTTGCACAAACTGGCTCTACAGAGGCAAGATGTCCACCTCATCATCACCCTCCGATATATCACCGTGTACATCCCCCTCCTCACAGATTATCAATTCGTCCCCACTGGAATCCACCATCTCAGCTCCCTGTGTACTTTGTGGAGGCAATTGCTGCTGGTCAATGTCTCCGCGGAGGAATTGATTATAATTCATTTTAATGAACATCATCTTCTCCACATTTTCTGGATGTAACCTCGTACGCCGATTGCTGACAAGGTGAGCGGCGGCACTAAACACTCTTTCGGAGTACACACTTGTGGGAGGGCAACTTAGGTAGAATAAAGCCAGTTTGTGCAATGGCCTCCAAATTGCCTCTTTTTCCTGCCAGTATAAGTATGGACTGTGTGACGTGCCTACTTGGATGCGGTCACTCATATAATCCTCCACCATTCTTTCAATGGTGAGAGAATCATATGCAGTGACAGTAGACGACATGTCCGTAATCGTTGTCAGGTCCTTCAGTCCGGACCAGATGTCAGCATCAGCAGTCGCTCCAGACTGCCCTGCATCACCGCCAGCGGGTGGGCTCGGAATTCTGAGCCTTTTCCTCGCACCCCCAGTTGCGGGAGAATGTGAAGGAGGAGATGTTGACAGGTCGCGTTCCGCTTGACTTGACAATTTTCTCACCAGCAGGTCTTTCAACCCCAGCAGACTTGTGTCTGCCGGAAAGAGAGATCCAAGGTAGGCTTTAAATCTAGGATCGAGCACGGTGGCCAAAATGTAGTGCTCTGATTTCAACAGATTGACCACCCGTGAATCCTTGTTAAGCGAATTAAGGGCTCCATCCACAAGTCCCACATGCCTAGCGGAATCGCTCCGTGTTAGCTCCTCCTTCAATGTCTCCAGCTTCTTCTGCAAAAGCCTGATGAGGGGAATGACCTGACTCAGGCTGGCAGTGTCTGAACTGACTTCACGTGTGGCAAGTTCAAAAGGTTGCAGAACCTTGCACAACGTTGAAATCATTCTCCACTGCGCTTGAGACAGGTGCATTCCACCTCCTATATCGTGCTCAATTGTATAGGCTTGAATGGCCTTTTGCTGCTCCTCCAACCTCTGAAGCATGTAGAGGGTTGAATTCCACCTCGTTACCACTTCTTGCTTCAGATGATGGCAGGGCAGGTTCAGTAGTTTTTGGTGGTGCTCCAGTCTTCTGTACGTGGTGCCTGTACGCCGAAAGTGTCCCGCAATTTTTCTGGCCACCGACAGCATCTCTTGCACGCCCCTGTCGTTTTTTAAATAATTCTGCACCACCAAATTCAAGGTATGTGCAAAACATGGGACGTGCTGGAATTTGCCCATATTTAATGCACACACAATATTGCTGGCGTTGTCCGATGCCACAAATCCACAGGAGAGTCCAATTGGGGTAAGCCATTCCGCGATGATCTTCCTCAGTTGCCGTAAGAGGTTTTCAGCTGTGTGCGTATTCTGGAAACCGGTGATACAAAGCGTAGCCTGCCTAGGAAAGAGTTGGCGTTTGCGAGATGCTGCTACTGGTGCCGCCGCTGCTGTTCTTGCGGCGGGAGTCCATACATCTACCCAGTGGGCTGTCACAGTCATATAGTCCTGACCCTGCCCTGCTCCACTTGTCCACATGTCCGTGGTTAAGTGGACATTGGGTACAGCTGCATTTTTTAGGACACTGGTGACTCTTTTTCTGAGGTCTGTGTAAATTTTCGGTATCGCCTGCCTAGAGAAATGGAACCTAGATGGTATTTGGTACCGGGGACACAGTACCTCCAACAAGTCTCTAGTTGGCTCTGCAGTAATGATGGATACCGGAACCACGGTTCTCACCACCCAGGATGCCAAGGCCTCAGTTATCCGCTTTGCAGTAGGATGACTGCTGTGATATTTCATCTTCCTCGCAAAGGACTGTTGGACAGTCAATTGCTTGGTGGAAGTAGTAAAAGTGGTCTTACGACTTCCCCTCTGGGATGACCATCGACTCCCAGCAGCAACAACAGCAGCGCCAGCAGCAGTAGGCGTTACACGCAAGGATGCATCGGAGGAATCCCAGGCAGGAGAGGACTCGTCAGAATTGCCAGTGACATTGCCTGCAGGACTATTGGCATTCCTGGGGAAGGAGGAAATTGACACTGAGGGAGTTGGTGGGGTGGTTTGCGTGAGCTTGGTTACAAGAGGAAGGGATTTACTGGTCAGTGGACTGCTTCCGCTGTCACCCAAGGTTTTTGAACTTGTCACTGACTTATTATGAATGCGCTGCAGGTGACATATAAGGGAGGATGTTCCGAGGTGGTTAACGTCCTTACCCCTACTTATTACAGCTTGACAAAGGGAACACACGGCTTGACACCTGTTGTCCGCATTTCTGTTGAAATAGTTCCACACCGAAGAGCTGATTTTTTTGGTATTTTCACCAGGCATGTCAACGGCCATATTCCTCCCACGGACAACAGGTGTCTCCCCGGGTGCCTGACTTAAACAAACCACCTCACCATCAGAATCCTCCTGGTCAATTTCCTCCCCAGCGCCAGCAACACCCATATCCTCCTCATCCTGGTGTACTTCAACACTGACATCTTCAATCTGACTATCAGGAACAGGACTGCGGGTGCTCCTTCCAGCACTTGCAGGGGGCGTGCAAATGGTGGAAGGCGCATGCTCTTCACGTCCAGTGTTGGGAAGGTCAGGCATCGCAACCGACACAATTGGACTCTCCTTGTGGATTTGGGATTTCAAAGAACGCACAGTTCTTTGCGGTGCTACTGCTTTTGCCAGCTTGAGTCTTTTCATTTTTCTAGCGAGAGGCTGAGTGCCTCCATCCTCATGTGAAGCTGAACCACTAGCCATGAACATAGGCCAGGGCCTCAGCCGTTCCTTGCCACTCCGTGTGGTAAATGGCATATTGGCAAGTTTACGCTTCTCCTCCGACAATTTTATTTTAGGTTTTGGAGTCCTTTTTTTACTGATATTTGGTGTTTTGGATTTGACATGCTCTGTACTATGACATTGGGCATCGGCCTTGGCAGACGACGTTGCTGGCATTTCATCGTCTCGGCCATGACTAGTGGCAGCAGCTTCAGCACGAGGTGGTAGTGGATCTTGATCTTTCCCTAATTTTGGAACCTCAACATTTTTGTTCTCCATATTTTAATAGGCACAACTAAAAGGCACCTCAGGTAAACAATGGAGATGGATGGATACTAGTATACAATTATGGACGGACTGCCGAGTGCCGACACAGAGGTAGCTACAGCCGTGAACTACCGTACTGTGTCTGCTGCTAATATAGACTGGTTGATAAAGAGATGTCGTAGTATGTATGTATGAAGAAGAAAGAAAAAAAAACCACGGTTAGGTGGTATACAATTATGGACGGACTGCCGAGTGCCGACACAGAGGTAGCCACAGCCGTGAACTACCGTACTGTACTGTGTCTGCTGCTAATATAGACTGGTTGATAAAGAGATGTCGTAGTATGTATGTATGAAGAAGAAAGAAAAACCACGGGTAGGTGGTATACAATTATGGACGGACTGCCGAGTGCCGACACAGAGGTAGCCACAGCCGTGAACTACCGTACTGTACTGTGTCTGCTGCTAATATAGACTGGTTGATAAAGAGATGTAGTAGTATGTATGTATAAAGAAGAAAGAAAAAAAAAACACGGGTAGGTGGTATACAATTATGGACGGACTGCCGAGTGCCGACACAGAGGTAGCCACAGCCGTGAACTACCGTACTGTACTGTGTCTGCTGCTAATATAGACTGGTTGATAAAGAGATGTCGTAGTATGTATGTATGAAGAAGAAAGAAAAAAAAACCACGGTTAGGTGGTATACAATTATGGACGGACTGCCGAGTGCCGACACAGAGGTAGCCACAGCCGTGAACTACCGTACTGTACTGTGTCTGCTGCTAATATAGACTGGTTGATAAAGAGATGTCGTAGTATGTATGTATAAAGAAGAAAGAAAAAAAAACCACGGTTAGGTGGTATACAATTATGGACGGACTGCCGAGTGCCGACACAGAGGTAGCCACAGCCGTGAACTACCGTACTGTACTGTGTCTGCTGCTAATATAGACTGGTTGATAAAGAGATGTCGTAGTATGTATGTATGAAGAAGAAAGAAAAAAAAACCACGGTTAGGTGGTATACAATTATGGACGGACTGCCGAGTGCCGACACAGAGGTAGCCACAGCCGTGAACTACCGTACTGTACTGTGTCTGCTGCTAATATAGACTGGTTGATAAAGAGATGTCGTAGTATGTATGTATGAAGAAGAAAGAAAAAAAAACCACGGTTAGGTGGTATACAATTATGGACGGACTGCCGAGTGCCGACACAGAGGTAGCCACAGCCGTGAACTACCGTACTGTACTGTGTCTGCTGCTAATATAGACTGGTTGATAAAGAGATGTCGTAGTATGTATGTATAAAGAAGAAAGAAAAAAAAACCACGGTTAGGTGGTATACAATTATGGACGGACTGCCGAGTGCCGACACAGAGGTAGCCACAGCCGTGAACTACCGTACTGTACTGTGTCTGCTGCTAATATAGACTGGTTGATAAAGAGATGTAGTAGTATGTATGTATAAAGAAGAAAGAAAAAAAAACCACGGGTAGGCTAATGGATGGACTGCCGAGTGCCGACACAGAGGTAGCTACAGCCGTGAACTACCGTACTGTGTCTGCTGCGACTGGATGATAAATAATGATATAAAAAATATATATATATCACTACTGCAGCCGGACAGGTATATATATTATATAATGACGGACCTGCTGGACACTGTCTGTCAGCAGAATGAGTTTTTTATAGAATAAAAAAAAAAACACCACACAAGTGAAGTCACACGACGAGTGTTTAACTTTTTCAGGCAATCACAATATAGTATACTACTAACTATACTGGTGGTCAGTGTGGTCAGGTCACTGGTCAGTCACACTGGCAGTGGCACTCCTGCAGCAAAAGTGTGCACTGTTTAATTTTAATATAATATGTACTCCTGGCTCCTGCTATAACCTATAACTGGCACTGCAGTGCTCCCCAGTCTCCCCCACAATTATAAGCTGTGTGAGCTGAGCACAGTCAGATATATAATATATACATAGATGATGCAGCACACTGGGCTGAGCAGTGCACACAGATATGGTATGTGACTGTCTTGTACTCCTGGCTCCTGCTATAACCTATAACTGGCACTGCAGTGCTCCCCAGTCTCCCCCACAATTATAAGCTGTGTGAGCTGAGCACAGTCAGATATATATATACATTGATGCAGCACACTGGGCTGAGCAGTGCACACAGATATGGTATGTGACTGAGTCACTGTGTGTACCGTTTTTTTCAGGCAGAGAACGGATATATTAAATAAAACAACTGCACTGCTGGTGGTCACTGTGGTCAGTCACTAAACTCTGCACTCTCTTCTACAGTATCAGCCACAGGTCAATCTCTCTCTCTCCTAATCTAAATGGAGAGGACGCCAGCCACGTCCTCTCCCTATCAATCTCGATGCACGTGTGAAAATGGCGGCGACGCGCGGCTCCTTATATAGAATCCGAGTCTCGCGAGAATCCGACAGCGTCATGATGACGTTCGGGCGCGCTCGGGTTAACCGAGCAAGGCGGGAAGATCCGAGTCGCTCGGACCCGTGAAAAAAAACATGAAGTTCGTGCGGGTTCGGATTCAGAGAAACCGAACCCGCTCATCTCTAATAATATATGCTAACATGGGGCATCTAAATGTATATTTTGTTTGTCAATCATGCCAGGTCTGCTTGCTAATATACTGTGCTCCATCGATGCAGACTGTGATTGGTACACCGCATATGAATTTTTTCCATCATGCTTTATAGCCCTTCTGTTTATTATAGAATGTGTGGATCCACTGCCTGCGCAGCGAGTTTTGGAAGCTGGAACTTTCAGTATTTGTAAAAATACGATCGTCTATCGCTCACACTGAGGTTTCTGAAAGTCACTACCTGGTGACATTGGAGCAACACGGAAGAAAAACAACAAGAAATATCACTGTAAGGTGTCAGCGTGACTTCATTTTGGTCTTTTTTTTTTTTTTAAAGAGTAAAGCTTCCAGTCTCAGGACACATATGGCATGCACCGCGGGGATGTAATAGTGTGTTATATAATGTAAGTTTTGGTATAAATCACATGTATCAATGAGGGGAAGGCAAAGGAGAAGAGAAGAGCTTTCAGCTTGGTGTAATATGAAATTGATATCTCGCTGTACAGCAAATCTGCAGGACATCTCTTAATAGTGCGGAATAAAAAGAATCAATAGTGTGTTAAGACGTGTTACAGCTGTCATCCCTGGAAGAATATATGGGGCTCAAAATCGGATGTAGATTTAGAGTACACAGCTTTTGTTTGTAATGTTTGCATTTTGGCACTGTGAATGTGCATCCATCCATACAGTATATAGATTATGCATATCATTGGCTGTAATACCCCAACCAGGGGCGGAACTACTGGCGGGGCAGGCAGTGCATTGCACTGGGGCCCCGCCGCACTCAAGGGCCCACAGCCGCCGGCCGGCATTACATGAATGAGTCACAATGACTCATTGTATGTCATGCCGCAGCCGCACACCAGCGCTCCCGTGACCCGCCCGTCATAAGGAACGATTCTGGCCACCCGCACACGAAGGAGGGAGGAGGGTCCGTCCCTCCCTCCCTCATATACAAACAGGTCACAGTCTCTCAGTGAAGGAGAGAGCCGCAGCAGCGCTTTGTTACTGGTGGAGGCGCTGCTGCTGCTGCTCCTCTGCTTCACTATAGGCTGTCTCTGAGAACAGCCTATAGGGAAGCAGAGGGGCAGCAGCAGCGCCTCCACCAGTAACACAGCGCTGCTGCGGCTCCCTCCTTCACCTCCCTCCTCCTTCTTCTCTACTGCCCGGGAAGCTGCACCGAGGAGCCTGAGCCAACAGAGAGGGTAAGTATAATTCTTCTTTCTTTCTTTCTTTCTTTCTTTCTTTCTTTCTTTCTTTCTTTCTTTCTTTCTTTCTTTCTGTCTCTTTCTTTTTTTATTTGTTGGGACTGCCTGCCGCAATGTGTAAAAAGGGGGGACTGCCTGCCGCTATGTATAAAAATGGGGAATCTGCCTGCCGCAATGTAAAAAATGGGGAATCTGCCTGCCGCAATGTAAAAATGGGGAATCTGCCTGCCGCAATGTGTAAAAATGGGGAATCTGCCTGCCGCAATGTAAAAATGGGGAATCTGCCTGCCGCAATGTGTAAAAATGGGGAATCTGCCTGCCGCTATGTATAAAAATGGGGAATCTGCCTGCCGCTATGTATAAAAATGGGGAATCTGCCTGCCGCTATGTGTAAAAAGGTAGAATCTGCCTGCCGTAATGTGTAAAAAGGGCACGCTATCTGCCGTTATGTGTAAAAGTGTGTGGTGTCTGCCGTAATGTGTAAAATGGGGACGCTGTCTGCCGTAATGTGTAAAATGGGGACGCTGTCTGCCGTAATGTGTAAAAAGTGCACGCTGTCTGCCGCTATGTGTAACGAGGGCACGCTGTCTGCCGCTATGTGTAACGAGGGCACGCTGTCTGCCATTGTGTAAAAAGTGTATGCTGTCTGCCGCTATGTGTAACGAGGGCACGCTGTCTGCCGTTATGTGTAAAAAGTGCACACTGTCTGCCGTTATGTGTAAAAAGGGGAATCTGTTCGCTGTAAGGAGTAAAAGGGTCTCTACCTGGTGTAGTGGTGCTACTGTGCGGCGTAATTTGAAGAATGGAGACTACTGTGCACCGTTTTATGAATTGGTATTATTTTGTGGACACACCCCTTCCCCACGAAGCCACGCCACTATGTATTTTTGCGCGCGCCTACGGCGCGCACTGCCCATGGGGTGGACTTGGATGGGATGGGGGCAAAGCATTTTGTTGCACCTGGGCCCACCGCTTGCTTGTTCCGCCACTGACCCCAACATCTTATTTCATTAAAGGTGGGATTGGGGTGTGTAGGCACAGGGTGAGTAGAGAGAGTAAGGGTGCATTGTTGTAACTGCGTTACAATGAGGCATGGATGCCAGGGTCTCAATAAGGGGTCAGGCCAGCCTAGGTTTATACACCTAGATTAATGTTATTTGGGGTCATTCCGACCCGATCGCTCGCTGCAGTTTGTCACAGTGCAGCGATCGGGTTGGAACTGCGCATGCCCCAGCACCGCAGTGCGCTGGTGCATGGCAGCCATCCTTGCCTAGCGATCGCATCTGAGGCAGAGGCGGTCGCTGGGCAGGATGGGGCTTGATGGTGGCGTTAAGCCGCCATTTAGGGGGAGCAGTCTGACCAAGCGGGCATGGCCGGACCGTTGGTGGGACGTCACACGCAGCCGCTGCGGGCCGGGGAGCGACAAGTAGCTCCCGGCCAGCACGCTAAAGCTGAGCTGGACGGGAGCTACTCTGGGGGGTATATGCAATTCCGGGTGAATTGCGGCACTTTTTCGCCCCGTTTTTAAATCCGACACAATTTGACCGTCGAATTCCGGCAGGTGGGTGCCGGAATTCGATATATTCAATAAAAAATGAATTAGACAGTCCCGCTGTCGAAAAACGGCCGATTTGACGGATTTTGATTCGATTTTTAGAAATGTTTAAAAAACTGAAAAAAACGGTAAAAAACCCGAAAAAAAATTGCGTGGGGTCCCCCCTCCTAAGCATAACCAGCCTCGGGCTCTTTGAGCCGGTCCTGGTTGCCAAAATACGGGGAAAAAAATGACAGGGGATCCCCCGTATTTTAACAACCAGCACCGGGCTCTGCGCCTGGTCCTGGTGCAAAAAATACGGGGGACAAAAAGAATAGGGGTCCCCCGTATTTTTTGTACCAGCACCGGGCTTCACTAGCTGGACAGATAATGCCACAGCCGGGGGTCACTTTTATACAGCGCCCTGCGGCCGTGGAATTAAATACCCAACTAGTCACTCCTGGCCAGGGTATCCTGGAGGAGTGGGGACCCCTTCAATCAAGGGGTGTCCCCCCAGCCACCCGAGGGCCAGGGGTGAAGCCCGAGGCTGTCACCCCCATCCAAGGGCTGCGGATGGGGGGCTGATAGCCTTGTTGAAAATGTAAGAATATTGTTTTTTTGCAGAAGAACTACAAGTCCCAGCAAGCCTCCCCCGCAAGCCGGTACTTGGAGAACCACAAGTACCAGCATGCGGGGGACGGGCATGCTGGTACCTGTAGTTCTACTGCAAAAAAAATATCCAAATAAAAACAGGACACAGACACCGTGAAAGTATAACTTTATTACATACATGCCGACATACATACTTACCTATGTTGACACGCCGACTCTGGCCTCGTCTCCAATGTCGACGTCCGGGGTACCTGAAAATAAAATCATACTCACCTGATCCAGTGTCCAGTTCTTTTATTGTAATCCACGTACTTGGCAAAACAAAAAAACGCATTTACCCGAACCAGACGGACTGAAAGGGGTCCCATGTTTACACATGGGACCCCTTTCCCCGAATGCAGAGACCCCCCGTGACTCCTGTCACAGAGGGTCCCTTCTGCCAATCAGGAAGCGCCACTTCGTGGCACTCTCCTGATTGGCTTTGCGCGTCTGAGCTGGCAGACAGCGCATCGCACAGCTCCCTCCATTAGTTTCAATGGTGGGAACTTTGCGGTCAGCGGTGGGGTTACCCGCAGTCAGCCGCTGACCGCGGGTGACCTCACCGCTGACCGCAAAGTTCCCACCTTTGAAGATAATGGAGGGGGCTGTGCGATGCGCGTCTGACAGCTCCGACGCGCATACAGCCAATCAGGAGAGTGCCACGAAGTGGCGCTTCCTGATTGGCTGAAGGGACCCTCTGTGACAGTACTCACAGGGGGTCTCTGCATTCGGGGAAAGGGGTCCCATGTGTAAACATGGGACCCCTTTCAGTCCGTCTGGTTCGTGTAAATGCATTTTTTTGTTTTGCCAAGTACGTGGATTACAATAAAAGAACTGGACACTGGATCAGGTGAGTATGATTTTATTTTCAGGTACCCCGGACGTCGACATTGGAGACAAGGCCAGAGTCGGCGTGTCAACATAGGTAAGTATGTATGTCGGCATGTATGTAATAAAGTTATACTTTCACGGTGTCTGTGTCCTGTTTTTATTTGGGTATTTTTTTTTGCAGTAGAACTACAGGTACCAGCGGGCCCGTTTCCCCCCCGCATGCTGGTACTTGTGGTTCTCCAAGTACCGGCTTGCGTGGGAGGCTTGCTGGGACTTGTAGTTCTTCTGCAAAAAACAATATTCTTACATTTTCAACAAGGCTATCAGCCCCCCATCCGCAGCCCTTGGATGGGGGGGACAGCCTCGGGCTTCACCCCTGGCCCTTAAGTGGCTGGGGGGGGACCCCTTGATTGAAGGGGTCCCCACTTCTCCAGGGTACCCCGGCCAGGGGTGACTAGTTGGGTATTTAATGCCACGGCCGCAGGACGCTGTATAAAAGTGACCCCCGGCTGTGTCATTATTTGTCCAGCTAGTGGAGCCCGGTGCTGGTACAAAAAATACGGGGGACCCCTACTCTTTTTGTCCTTCGTATTTTTTGCACCAGGACCAGGCGCAGAGCCCGGTGCTGGTTGTTAAAATACGGGGGATCCCCTGTCATTTTTTTCCCCGTATTGTGGCAACCAGGACTGGCTCAAAGAGCCTGAGGCTGGTTATGCTTAGGAGGAGGGACCCCACGCATTGTTTTTTCTGATTTTTACTAGTGATGTGCACCGGACATTTTTCGGGTTTTGTGTTTTGGTTTTGGATTCGGTTCCGCGGCAGTGTTTTGGATTTGGACGCGTTTTGGCAAAACCTCCCTGAAAATTTTTTGTCGGATTCGGGTGTGTTTTGGATTCAGGTGTTTTTTTTACAAAAAAACCCTCAAAAACAGCTTAAATCATAGAATTTGGGGGTCATTTTGATCCCATAGTATTATTAACCTCAATAACCATAATTTCCACTCATTTTCAGTCTATTCTGAACACCTCACAATATTATTTTTAGTCCTAAAATTTGCACCGAGGTCGCAAGAGGCGCAATGAGGTAGCTGTGTGACTAAGCTAAGCGACCCAAGTGGCCGACACAAATACCTGGCCCATCTAGGAGTGGCACTGCAGTGTCAGACAGGATGGCAGATTTAAAAAATAGTCCCCAAACAGCACATGATGCAAAGAAAAAAAGAGGTGCACCAAGGTCGCTGTGTGACTAAGCTAAGCGACCCAAGTGGCCGACACAAACACCTGGCCCATCCAGGAGTGGCACTGCAGTGTCAGACAGGATGGCAGTTTAAAAAATAGTCCCCAAACAGCACATGATGCAAAGAAAAAAAGAGGTGCACCAAGGTCGCTGGATGGCTAAGCTAAGCGACACAAGTGGCCAACACAAACACCTGGCCCATCTAGGAGTGGACTATTCAAAGAAAAAAGAAGAAGGAATTCTGTATTGTCGACGCACAGGAAAAAACTAATTCTAAAATATAGCCTTTATTAGATATGTATTAAAATATGAATATGGTTAATTCATTCCCAACTACAGTGAAACATAGAATTAAAATCACAGACAAACAGGTAAGTGAATCTAGACAAAAGATCGAAAATTTGTGAATAAAGACTTTAAAAAGCGTGTCCACGTGTGTTTGTAAATATATCCTTGTATTCGGGGTTACTGTATTGGTGTAAATACCATCAATGTTTCTACATCCATCCAATATTATTAATTAGATAATTAGAATAATATTGGATGGATGTAGAAACATTGATGGTATTTACACCAATACAGTAACCCCGAATACAAGGATATATTTACAAACACACGTGGACACGCTTTTTAAAGTCTTTATTCACAAATATTTGATCTTTTGTCTAGATTCACTTACCTGTTTGTCTGTGATTTTAATTCTATGTTTCACTGTAGTTGGAAATGAATTAACCATATTCATATTTTAATACATATCTAATAAAGGCTATATTTTAGAATTAGTTTTTTCCTGTGCGTCGACAATACAGAATTCCTTCTTCTTTTTTCTTTGAATAGTCTTGACATACTGTAGTTGACTGCACCCCCTAATTAAATTAACACTGTGTACAATATTAAATAGGGGTCATATAAGTGAATGTATGGTGATGAATCATATACATTCACCTAAGATCATTACAATACTGATTTTCTGAGTGTGCAGATATCCAGTTCTGTGTATACCATCTAGGAGTGGCACTGCAGTGTCAGGCAGGATGGCACTTCAAAAAAATAGTCCCCAAACAGCACATAATGCAAAGAAAAATGAAAGAAAAAAGAGGTGCAAGATGGAATTGTCCTTGGGCCCTCCCACCCACCCTTATGTTGTATAAACAGGACATGCACACTTTAATAAACCCATCATTTCAGCGACAGGGTCTGCCACACGACTGTGACTGAAATGACTGGTAGGTTTGGGCCCCCACCAAAAAAGAAGCAATCAATCTCTCCTTGCACAAACTGGCTCTACAGAGGCAAGATGTCCACCTCCTCCTCATCGTCCGATTCCTCACCCCTTTCACTGTGTACATCCCCCTCCTCACAGATTATTAATTCGTCCCCACTGGAATCCACCATCTCAGGTCCCTGTGTACTTTCTGGAGGCAATTGCTGGTGAATGTCTCCACGGAGGAATTGATTATAATTCATTTTGATGAACATCATCTTCTCCACATTTTCTGGAAGTAACCTCGTA
>NC_086452.1:405834898-405968525 GCF_028390025.1 Pseudophryne corroboree
CTGGAACCAGATGGGACAGGGCTGTAAGTGGTGGTGACTGGACTTGAACCAGATGGTAACTGGACTGAAACCAGATTGTAACTGGTCTGGATCCAGTGAGTGGCCAGGCTGGAACCAGTGAGTGGTCGGGCTGGAACCGGAGGGAGACTGGACTGGAACCGATGAGTAGCTAGAAGCAAGTCTCCTAATAGAGCAAACTGGAACACAGTGGCAATTGGAGACTTGCATAAACCAGACTAGAACTGGATATGGGTGGAATGCCTCTTGACAGATACCAGAAAGCTGTAACTTCAGCAGAAGCGACGTTGTACTGGCGATTTGAGCCAGTAAGGAAGTGGAACTTATAGGGCTGAGCATGTGGTGATTGGATGCTGTGGTCAGCAGGTCCAGCAATAGTGCTCTGAATTGAAGGGATTTGTGTCCTTTGACTAGTACTCCGGGTTTGTTCTGGTGTAACACTAAAGTGTAAGAAGCTAGGTGGTTTTATGAAATTTCTACATAAGAAAGGTTCACCAAAGAGGAGTTAGATTATGAAAGCTTGGTACCGGACTGAGATCCGTAATTCCAAATGCCGGGGTGGGACTGGCTCTGCTGGATACTGGGCTGGGACCGACTATGCTGGATGCCCGACTAGGACTGGGTAGACTGGATGCCCAGCTAGGACTGGCTATGCAGGTTTACTTGGCTGGAACCAGTATGGAAGGCAGTTCAACTGCAACCAGGATTTCTAGAATTAGTAGTTCAGCAAGATTGATTAGAGGTGACCACTGAGCCAACTAGGCTGGAACTGGAATTGCTGCAAGCAGTAGTGCTGCAGAACAGGTCAGTGCTGGAACCAGATGGCAGATCTGAGAGACCAGGAGCCAAGATATGCTGGTGTATAGCAACGTTGCACTGGCAACTTGCCAGCACTTCAGGAAGCATTTTTTATAGGGGCTGCTGAGCTTTTATTGGAGGCTGGAGTCATGTAGCCTCCAGCCTCCATGTAGCATCCTAGCCAATAAGCCCATTATTGGATAGGATGCAATCAGGGGACATTTTCCAGGATGGCGACACCTAGTAAGTGGAGCCAGGAGAAGAATACGGTGAGAAGACACTGCTCCTGCAGCATTGCTGCAGGAGCAGTGCGGACCAGCAGGAAGGCACCATAGAATCCACTGAAGAGGAGTGCGGACCAGTGGAGAGGTAAGTGCCAGGGAGCAGGGACCTGACAGAGGCAAAAATATACAATGCTCACCAAACTTGTCTTCTATTTCTGTGTGCATATCCTTTTCTCAATAGCTCCCAGATCGTGGATCATTAATTTTTAGGCTATTGGACAAAAATGGTTGCTGTAATTTGTTGGAATCAGATAACTAAATTGACTGATCAACAAGTCATCTAGGCATCACACTTCAGCTCTACCCAGCATGGTTAACGCTTAGGCGCAAACAAAATGTCATGGTGCTGGTGGCACTCCACTTAGATAAGGTTTATAATAGAGAAATACTGTTCTAATGGCAGTAAAGCTGTGAAGTCTTAAAATGATTGTTCATGAGGTACAAAGCTGATGAGTTGGAGAAAATAAAATCCTGAGTGTTGAAGCTAAAGATAACAAGTTTGGGAAATTTAACATTTTAAGGGGCAAATCTTAAGTTTAAAGCACCAACAGCAAAATGCAAATCCAAGTTTTGCTTGTGCAAAACTTGTTAGAAATAAGGACAAAGGCTGCATACAGATGAGGTGTAGTAATGCTGATTAACTTAACCTTTAGCTGAAATACTGATTGCAGTGAGTGATAAACAATGTGCAGATGGCAGTATTGCTGGTGCAATGCTTCATGTTGTCTATACTGTAGCTCATGCGTGTCAAACTCGTGGCCCTCCAGCTGTTGTGAACCTACAAGTCCCAGCATGCTTTGCCAGCATACCTTCCACTGATTAGCTGGTAAAGCATGCTGGGACTTGTAGTTTCACAACAGCTGGATGACCATGAGTTTGACATGCCTGCTGTAGCTGGTACTGCAGAGTATCCTCAATGTGATAAGGGGCAGATGTACTATACTAAGCCTTCAAGAATGATAAAGTGGAGAGAGATAAAGTACCACCCAATCAGCTCCTGTCATTTTTCAAACACAGCCTGTAACAGAGCAGTTTGGAAGCTGATTAACTGATGCTTTATCTCACTCCACTTTACCACTCTCCAAGGCTTAGTGGGTGATTCAGACCTGACCGCTGCTGTGCATTTTCGCACAGCTGGCAATCAGGTCATAACTGCGCATGCGTATGCACCGCAAAGCGCACGCTCGTCGACAACACGCTCGTCGACCATGCTGGTGTGAAAATTCTGATCACACGGACGTTTGCAAGGTGATTGACAGGAGGAAGCCGTTTGTGGGTGGTAACTGACCGCTTATTGGGAGTGTCCAGAAAAATTCAGGCGTGCCCAAGCGTCTTCAGGGAGGGTGTCTGACGTCAGCTCCGGCCCCGATCAGCCTGTTCTCATCGCACTGGAGGAGTAAGTCCTGGGCTGCGCAGAGACTGCACACAGTGGATTTTTGCAGCTCGGTGTACACATAGGATTGCACACTTGCACGGCAAATATACACTCCCCCTGGGGCCGGCGACTATCTGAACGCAGGACAGCAAAACTAACATCCCAGCGATCAGGTCTGAATCACCCCCCAAGTACATATTGGGCCTAATTCAGAGTTGATTGCAGCAGCAAATTTGTTAGGAGTTGGGCAAAACCATGGTGGTCATTCCGAGTTGTTCGCTCGGTAATTTTCTTCGCATCGCAGCGATTTTCCGCTTATTGCGCATGCGCAATGTTCACACTGCGACTGCGCCAAGTAAATTTGCTATGGAGATTGGTATTTTACTCACGGCATTACGAGGTTTTTTCTTCGTTCTGGTGATCATAACGTGATTGACAGGAAGTGGGTGTTTCTGGGCGGAAACTGGACGTTTTATGGGTGTGTGTGAAAAAATGCTACCGTTTCTGGGAAAAACGCGGGAGTGGCTGGAGAAACGGAGGAGTGTCTGGGAGAACGATGGGTGTGTTTGTGACGTCAAACCAGGAACGACAAGCACTGAACTGATCGCACTGGTAGAGTAAGTCTCGAGCTACTCAGAAACTGCACAGAGAAGTATTTTCGCAATATTGCGAATCTTTCGTTCGCAATTTTGAGAAGCTAAGATTCACTCCCAGTAGGCGGCGGCTTAGCGTGTGCAATGCTGCTAAAAGCAGCTTGCGAGCGAACAACTCGGAATGAGGGCCCATGTGCACTGCAGGGGGGGGCAGATATAACTTGTGCAGAAAGAGTTAGATTTGGGTGGGGTGTGTTCATACTGAAATCTAAATTGCAGTGTAAAAATAAAGCAGCCAGTATTTACCCTGCACAGAAACAAAATAACCCACCCAAATCTAACTCTCTCTGCAAATGTTATATCTGCCCCACCTGCAGTGCACATGGTTTTGCCCAACAGCTAACAAATTTGCTGCTGCGATCAACTCTGAATTACCCCCATTGCCCAAAGTGTGTGCAGGTCTCTGGGATGAGCGTGCATGACACCTCTCATCTACAGCTTGTATTGTATATACAGCAGCTATACAATATGTTGACCTACCAGCTCTATTTAATGCTGAAAAAAAGCAGGAACATTTTTTTATTTTTGCAGAGTCTTCTTAGACCCAAGGGCACTTTAATAAGTACTGTACATATAGTTGATAGGACGTACCATTTCCTGTGTACATAGCACAGTGTTCTACAGTATATGCACATAAATGGACCCTCTCCATTAATAATGTGCAACGACCATTCTTATGAGCCATATAACTGCCATGTACATCCACGTAATGGAATCGGTAGTTAATAAGTCATTAATAACTTTATTTAGTTGATAGTTAAAAATAAATAAACTTTTAGGCTCGTGGGACAAAATCAAATCTTTGGGAGAAGGGAACAATTCTATCATTATTCAAATGAAATCTACTGTACATGACCAATGCTGACAAATGGATTGGAATGTTCCTGTCTTAAATTTCTAGCTGCCAAAATACTCTGCTTACAAACATCTAATATAATGCCGTCTGCAGTGCAAGCAGCTCTGATACACTATGGGGCTAATTCAGACCTGATCGCTGCTGTGCATGTTTGCACAGCAGCAATCAGGTCTGAAGTGCGCATGGCAGACAGCCGACTGCTGTCTCAGCCCTGCGATCGCCTCTGCCTGATTGACAGGCAGAGGCGGTCGCTGGGCGGGAGGGGGCGGGCTGGCAGCGTTTGGCCACCATTTAAGGGGCGCGGTCCGGGCAATGCAGGCGTGCCTGGGCCGTTGGGGGGGGGGACCGCGGCGGCTGCGTGACATCACACGCAGCCGCTGTGACCCAAGCAGCAATGAGTAGCTCCCTGCCAGCGCGGGTAATAGGATTGACCCCTTTGATTGCTCACATTAAGGGGGTAATTCAGAGTTGGTCGGAGCAGCAAATTTGTTAGCAGTTGGGCAAAACCATGGGGGTGATTCCAAGTTGATCGCAGCAGGATTTTTGTTAGCAATTGGGCAAAACCATGTGCACTGCAGGGGAGGCAGATATAACATGTGCAGAGAGAGTTAGATTTGGGTGGGGTGTGTTCAATCTGCAATCTAATTTGCAGTGTAAAAATAAAGCAGCCAGTATTTACCCTGCACAGAAACAATATAACCCACCCAAATCTAACTCTCTCTGCACATGTTATATCTAGAGATGAGCGCCGGAAATTTTTCGGGTTTTGTGTTTTGGTTATGGGTTCGGTTCCGCGGCCGTGTTTTGGGTTCGACCGCGTTTTGGCAAAACCTCACCGAATTTTTTTTGTCGGATTCGGGTGTGTTTTGGATTCGGGTGTTTTTTTCAAAAAACCCTAAAAAACAGCTTAAATCATAGAATTTGGGGGTCATTTTGATCCCAAAGTATTATTAACCTCAAAAACCATAATTTCCACTCATTTTCAGTCTATTCTGAATACCTCACACCTCACAATATTATTTTTAGTCCTAAAATTTGCACCGAGGTCGCTGTGTGAGTAAGATAAGCGACCCTAGTGGCCGACACAAACACCGGGCCCATCTAGGAGTGGCACTGCAGTGTCACGCAGGATGTCCCTTCCAAAAAACCCTCCCCAAACAGCACATGACGCAAAGAAAAAAAGAGGCGCAATGAGGTAGCTGACTGTGTGAGTAAGATAAGCGACCCTAGTGGCCGACACAAACACCGGGCCCATCTAGGAGTGGCACTGCAGTGTCACGCAGGATGTCCCTTCCAAAAAACCCTCCCCAAACAGCACATGACGCAAAGAAAAAAAGAGGCGCAATGAGGTAGCTGACTGTGTGAGTAAGATAAGCGACCCTAGTGGCCGACACAAACACCGGGCCCATCTAGGAGTGGCACTGCAGTGTCACGCAGGATGTCCCTTCCAAAAAACCCTCCGCAAACAGCACATGACGCAAAGAAAAAGAAAAGAAAAAAGAGGTGCAAGATGGAATTGTCCTTGGGCCCTCCCACCCACCCTTATGTTGTATAAACAAAACAGGACATGCACACTTTAACCAACCCATCATTTCAGTGACAGGGTCTGCCACACGACTGTGACTGATATGACGGGTTGGTTTGGACCCCCCCCAAAAAAGAAGCAATTAATCTCTCCTTGCACAAACTGGCTCTACAGAGGCAAGATGTCCACCTCATCATCATCCTCCGATATATCACCGTGTACATCCCCCTCCTCACAGATTATCAATTCGTCCCCACTGGAATCCACCATCTCAGCTCCCTGTGTACTTTGTGGAGGCAATTGCTGCTGGTCAATGTCTCCGCGGAGGAATTGATTATAATTCATTCTAATGAACATCATCTTCTCCACATTTTCTGGATGTAACCTCGTACGCCGATTGCTGACAAGGTGAGCGGCGGCACTAAACACTCTTTCGGAGTACACACTTGTGGGAGGGCAACTTAGGTAGAATAAAGCCAGTTTGTGCAAGGGCCTCCAAATTGCCTCTTTTTCCTGCCAGTATAAGTACGGACTGTGTGACGTGCCTACTTGGATGCGGTCACTCATATAATCCTCCACCATTCTTTCACTGTTGAGAGAATCATATGCAGTGACAGTAGACGACATGTCCGTAATCGTTGTCAGGTCCTTCAGTCCGGACCAGATGTCAGCATCAGCAGTCGCTCCAGACTGCCCTGCATCACCGCCAGCGGGTGGGCTCGGAATTCTGAGCCTTTTCCTCGCACCCCCAGTTGCGGGAGAATGTGAAGGAGGAGATGTTGACAGGTCGCGTTCCGCTTGACTTGACAATTTTCTCACCAGCAGGTCTTTCAACCCCAGCAGACTTGTGTCTGCCGGAAAGAGAGATCCAAGGTAGGTTTTAAATCTAGGATCGAGCACGGTGGCCAAAATGTAGTGCTCTGATTTCAACAGATTGACCACCCGTGAATCCTTGTTAAGCGAATTAAGGGCTCCATCCACAAGTCCCACATGCCTAGCGGAATCGCTCCGTGTTAGCTCCTCCTTCAATGTCTCCAGCTTCTTCTGCAAAAGCCTGATGAGGGGAATGACCTGACTCAGGCTGGCAGTGTCTGAACTGACTTCACGTGTGGCAAGTTCAAAGGGCATCAGAACCTTGCACAACGTTGAAATCATTCTCCACTGCACTTGAGACAGGTGCATTCCACCTCCTATATCGTGCTCAATTGTATAGGCTTGAATGGCCTTTTGCTGCTCCTCCAACCTCTGAAGCATATAGAGGGTTGAATTCCACCTCGTTACCACTTCTTGCTTCAGATGATGGCAGGGCAGGTTCAGTAGTTTTTGGTGGTGCTCCAGTCTTCTGTACGTGGTGCCTGTACGCCGAAAGTGTCCCGCAATTCTTCTGGCCACCGACAGCATCTCTTGCACGCCCCTGTCGTTTTTTAAAAAATTCTGCACCACCAAATTCAAGGTATGTGCAAAACATGGGACGTGCTGGAATTTGCCCATATTTAATGCACACACAATATTGCTGGCGTTGTCCGATGCCACAAATCCACAGGAGAGTCCAATTGGGGTAAGCCATTCCGCGATGATCTTCCTCAGTTGCCGTAAGAGGTTTTCAGCTGTGTGCGTATTCTGGAAAGCGGTGATACAAAGCGTAGCCTGCCTAGGAAAGAGTTGGCGTTTGCGAGATGCTGCTACTGGTGCCGCCGCTGCTGTTCTTGCGGCGGGAGTCCATACATCTACCCAGTGGGCTGTCACAGTCATATAGTCCTGACCCTGCCCTGCTCCACTTGTCCACATGTCCGTGGTTAAGTGGACATTGGGTACAACTGCATTTTTTAGGACACTGGTGAGTCTTTTTCTGACGTCCGTGTACATTCTCGGTATCGCCTGCCTAGAGAAGTGGAACCTAGATGGTATTTGGTGACGGGGGCACACTGCCTCAATAAATTGTCTAGTTCCCTGTGAACTAACGGCGGATACCGGACGCACGTCTAACACCAACATAGTTGTCAAGGCCTCAGTTATCCGCTTTGCAGCAGGATGACTGCTGTGATATTTCATCTTCCTCGCAAAGGACTGTTGGACAGTCAATTGCTTACTGGAAGTAGTACAAGTGGGCTTACGACTTCCCCTCTGGGATGACCATCGACTCCCAGCAGCAACAACAGCAGCGCCAGCAGCAGTAGGCGTTACACGCAAGGGTGCATCGGAGGAATCCCAGGCAGGAGAGGACTCATCAGAATTGCCAGTGACATGGCCTGCAGGACTATTGGCATTCCTGGGGAAGGAGGAAATTGACACTGAGGGAGTTGGTGGGGTGGTTTGCGTGAGCTTGGTTACAAGAGGAAGGGATTTACTGGTCAGTGGACTGCTTCCGCTGTCGGCCAAAGTTTTTGAACTTGTCACTGACTTATTATGAATGCGCTGCAGGTGACGTATAAGGGAGGATGTTCCGAGGTGGTTAACGTCCTTACCCCTACTTATTACAGCTTGACAAAGGGAACACACGGCTTGACAAATGTTGTCCGCATTTCTGGTGATATACTTCCACACCGAAGAGCTGATTTTTTTGGTATTTTTACCAGGCATGTCAACGGCCATATTCCTCCCACGGACAACAGGTGTCTCCCCGGGTGCCTGACTTAAACAAACCACCTCACCATCAGAATCCTCCTTGTCAATTTCCTCCCCAGCGCCAGCAACACCCATATCCTCCTCATCCTGGTGTACTTCAACACTGACATCTTCAATCTGACTATCAGGAACTGGACTGCGGGTGCTCCTTCCAGCACTTGCAGCATCTCTTGCACGCCCCTGTCTTTTTTTAAAAAATTCTGCACCACCAAATTCAAGGTATGTGCAAAACATGGGACGTGCAGGAATTTGCCCATATTTAATGCACACACAATATTGCTGGCGTTGTCCGATGCCACAAATCCACAGGAGAGTCCAATTGGGGTAAGCCATTCCGCGATGATCTTCCTCAGTTGCCGTAAGAGGTTTTCAGCTGTGTGCGTATTCTGGAAACCGGTGATACAAAGCGTAGCCTGCCTAGGAAAGAGTTGGCGTTTGCGAGATGCTGCTACTGGTGCCGCCGCTGCTGTTCTTGCGGTGGGAGTCCATACATCTACCCAGTGGGCTGTCACAGTCATATAGTCCTGACCCTGCCCTGCTCCACTTGTCCACATGTCCGTGGTTAAGTGGACATTGGGTACAACTGCATTTTTTAGGACACTGGTGAGTCTTTTTCTGACGTCCATGTACATTCTCGGTATCGCCTGCCTAGAGAAGTGGAACCTAGATGGTATTTGGTAACGGGGGCACACTACCTCAAGAAATTGTCTAGTTCCCTGTGAACTAACGGCGGATACCGGACGCACGTCAAACACCAACATAGTTGTCAAGGCCTCAGTTATCCGCTTTGCAACAGGATGACTGCTGTGATATTTCATCTTCCTCGCAAAGGACTGTTGGACAGTCAATTGCTTGGTGGAAGTAGTAAAAGTGGTCTTACGACTTCCCCTCTGGGATGACCATCGACTCCCAGCAGCAACAACAGCAGCGCCAGCAGCAGTAGGCGTTACACGCAAGGATGCATCGGAGGAATCCCAGGCAGGAGAGGACTCGTCAGAATTGCCAGTGACATGGCCTGCAGGACTATTGGCATTCCTGGGGAAGGAGGAAATTGACACTGAGGGAGTTGGTGGGGTGGTTTGCGTGAGCTTGGTTACAAGAGGAAGGGATTTACTGGTCAGTGGACTGCTTCCGCTGTCGCCCAAAGTTTTTGAACTTGTCACTGACTTATTATGAATGCGCTGCAGGTGACGTATAAGGGAGGATGTTCCGAGGTGGTTAACGTCCTTACCCCTACTTATTACAGCTTGACAAAGGCAACACACGGCTTGACAAATGTTGTCCGCATTTCTGTTGAAATACTTCCACACCGAAGAGCTGATTTTTTTGGTATTTTCACCAGGCATGTCAACGGCCCCATTCCACCCACGGACAACAGGTGTCTCCCCGGGTGCCTGACTTAAACAAACCACCTCACCATCAGAATCCTCCTTGTCAATTTCCTCCCCAGCGCCAGCAACACCCATATCCTCCTCATCCTGGTGTACTTCAACACTGACATCTTCAATCTGACTATCAGGAACTGGACTGCGGGTGCTCCTTCCAGCACTTGCAGGGGGCGTGCAAATGGTGGAAGGCGCATGCTCTTCACGTCCAGTGTTGGGAAGGTCAGGCATCGCAACCGACACAATTGGACTCTCCTTGTGGATTTGGGATTTCGAAGAACGCACAGTTCTTTGCGGTGCTTTTGCCAGCTTGAGTCTTTTCATTTTTCTAGCGAGAGGCTGAGTGCTTCCATCCTCATGTGAAGCTGAACCACTAGCCATGAACATAGGCCAGGGCCTCAGCCGTTCCTTGCCACTCCGTGTGGTAAATGGCATATTGGCAAGTTTACGCTTCTCCTCCGACAATTTTATTTTAGATTTTGGAGTCCTTTTTTTACTGATATTTGGTGTTTTGGATTTTACATGCTCTGTACTATGACATTGGGCATCGGCCTTGGCAGACGACGTTGCTGGCATTTCATCGTCTCGGCCATGACTAGTGGCAGCAGCTTCAGCACGAGGTGGAAGTGGATCTTGATCTTTCCCTAATTTTGGAACCTCAACATTTTTGTTCTCCATATTTTAATAGGCACCACTAAAAGGCACCTCAGGTAAACAATGGAGATGGATGGATACTAGTATACTTATGGATGGACCAGCGACTGCCGACACAGAGGTAGCTACAGCCGTGGACTACCGTACTGTGTCTGCTGCTAATATAGACTGGATGATAATGAGATGAAATTAATATATATATATATAATATCACTAGTACTGCAGCCGGACAGGTATATATATTTATTATGTAATGACTGATGACGGACCTGCTGGACACTGTCAGCTCAGCAGCACCGCAGACTGCTACAGTAAGCTACTATAGTAGTATGTATCAAGAAGAAAGAAAAAAAAAACCACGGGTAGGTGGTATACAATTATGGATGGACCAGCGACTGCCGACACAGAGGTAGCTACAGCCGTGGACTACTGTATTGTGTCTGCTGCTAATATAGACTGGATGATAATGAGATGAAATTAATATATATATATATATAATATCACTAGTACTGCAGCCGGACAGGTATATATATTTATTATGTAATGACTGATGACGGACCTGCTGGACACTGTCAGCTCAGCAGCACCGCAGACTGCTACAGTAAGCTACTATAGTATGTATCAAGAAGAAAGAAAGAAAAAAAAAAACACGGGTAGGCGGTATACAATTATGGATGGACCAGCGACTGCCGACACAGAGGTAGCTACAGCCGTGGACTACCGTACTGTGTCTGCTGCTAATATAGACTGGATGATAATGAGATGAAATTAATATATATATATATATATATATATAAACAGAAAAAGAAAGAGGCGGCACTCGGAGACTTGCAAATAAAGGTGTATTCACAGTGGCATCTACGTTTCGGGGACCAAACTCCCCTTCGTCAGGATAAAGTGACAGTGCATCAAACAAACTTAAATAGCATAACTCATTACTCACCCCATGTGCACATGAGTTCAATCATCCGTTTGTTACCAACTGGGCATCCGTCGGAGCCTCCGCTCCGTGCTTCCGCCCTGATCAGCGTGGACCGGAAGTGACGTCGCGGGACCCCTCCGTTGTGTCCATGGCAACGCTACGTGTTATACAAATGTAACATCAGTGCAAAAAACGATAACACTACAATCATATCAAAAAGCAAAAAACAGTACATCAACACTTACATAGGATATGATTGTGCATAAAAAAGTGATATTTAGCTAAGACTTACTTTACATATTCTTATATTAAAACATGTTAATTACATGATCGTGAAATTCCTATAAAAACGGTAGCATATTACACCTGGCCCTATCATTCTGATTAATAGTTTGGAATGTCCATCAGGCATCCTTTATTTCGGGTTTCAATTAACCCTTAAACTGTCATGCTATTATTACAAAGTAGACGGCTTATCCAAACTGACAGCCCTTACTCGCTGCCCTTTTACTGGACCAGCGACTGCCGACACAGAGGTAGCTACAGCCGTGGACTACTGTATTGTGTCTGCTGCTAATATAGACTGGATGATAATGAGATGAAATTAATATATATATATATATAATATCACTAGTACTGCAGCCGGACAGGTATATACATTTATTATGTAATGACTGATGACGGACCTGCTGGACACTGTCAGCTCAGCAGCACCGCAGACTGCTACAGTAAGCTACTATAGTAGTATGTATCAAGAAGAAAGAAAAAAAAAACCACGGGTAGGTGGTATACAATTATGGATGGACCAGCGACTGCCGACACAGAGGTAGCTACAGCCGTGGACTACCGTACTGTGTCTGCTGCTAATATAGACTGGATGATAATGAGATGAAATTAATATATATATATATATATATATATATATATATAATATCACTAGTACTGCAGCCGGACAGGTATATATATTTATTATGTAATGACTGATGACGGACCTGCTGGACACTGTCAGCTCAGCAGCACCGCAGACTGCTACAGTAAGCTACTATAGTAGTATGTATCAAGAAGAAAGAAAAAAAAAACACGGGTAGGTGGTATACAATTATGGATGGACCAGCGACTGCCGACACAGAGGTAGCTACAGCCGTGGACTACCGTACTGTGTCTGCTGCTAATATAGACTGGATGATAATGAGATGAAATTAATATATATATATATATATATATATAATATCACTAGTACTGCAGCCGGACAGGTATATATATTTATTATGTAATGACTGATGACGGACCTGCTGGACACTGTCAGCTCAGCAGCACCGCAGACTGCTACAGTAAGCTACTATAGTAGTATGTATCAAGAAGAAAGAAAAAAAAAAACACGGGTAGGTGGTATACAATTATGGATGGACCAGCGACTGCCGACACAGAGGTAGCTACAGCCGTGGTCTACCGTACTGTGTCTGCTGCTAATATAGACTGGATGATAATGAGATGAAATTAATATATATATATATATAATATCACTAGTACTGCAGCCGGACAGGTATATATATTTATTATGTAATGACTGATGACGGACCTGCTGGACACTGTCAGCTCAGCAGCACCGCAGACTGCTACAGTAAGCTACTATAGTAGTATGTATCAAGAAGAAAGAAAAAAAAAACACGGGTAGGTGGTATACAATTATGGATGGACCAGCGACTGCCGACACAGAGGTAGCTACAGCCGTGGACTACCGTACTGTGTCTGCTGCTAATATAGACTGGATGATAATGAGATGAAATTAATATATATATATATATATAATATCACTAGTACTGCAGCCGGACAGGTATATATATTTATTATGTAATGACTGATGACGGACCTGCTGGACACTGTCAGCTCAGCAGCACCGCAGACTGCTACAGTAAGCTACTATAGTAGTATGTATCAAGAAGAAAGAAAAAAAAAAACACGGGTAGGTGGTATACAATTATGGATGGACCAGCGACTGCCGACACAGAGGTAGCTACAGCCGTGGACTACCGTACTGTGTCTGCTGCTAATATAGACTGGATGATAATGAGATGAAATTAATATATATATATATAATATCACTAGTACTGCAGCCGGACAGGTATATATATTTATTATGTAATGACTGATGACGGACCTGCTGGACACTGTCAGCTCAGCAGCACCGCAGACTGCTACAGTAAGCTACTATAGTAGTATGTATCAAGAAGAAAGAAAAAAAAAAACACGGGTAGGTGGTATACAATTATGGATGGACCAGCGACTGCCGACACAGAGGTAGCTACAGCCGTGGACTACCGTACTGTGTCTGCTGCTAATATAGACTGGATGATAATGAGATGAAATTAATATATATATATATATATAATATCACTAGTACTGCAGCCGGACAGGTATATATATTTATTATGTAATGACTGATGACGGACCTGCTGGACACTGTCAGCTCAGCAGCACCGCAGACTGCTACAGTAAGCTACTATAGTAGTATGTATCAAGAAGAAAGAAAAAAAAACACGGGTAGGTGGTATACAATTATGGATGGACCAGCGACTGCCGACACAGAGGTAGCTACAGCCGTGGACTACCGTACTGTGTCTGCTGCTAATATAGACTGGATGATAATGAGATGAAATTAATATATATATATATATATAATATCACTAGTACTGCAGCCGGACAGGTATATATATTTATTATGTAATGACTGATGACGGACCTGCTGGACACTGTCAGCTCAGCAGCACCACAGACTGCTACAGTAAGCTACTTTAGTAGTATGTATCAAGAAGAAAGAAAAAAAAAAACACGGGTAGGTGGTATACAATTATGGATGGACCAGCGACTGCCGACACAGAGGTAGCTACAGCCGTGGACTACTGTACTGTGTCTGCTGCTAATATAGACTGGATGATAATGAGATGAAATTAATATATATATATATAATATCACTAGTACTGCAGCCGGACAGGTATATATATTTATTATGTAATGACTGATGACGGACCTGCTGGACACTGTCAGCTCAGCAGCACCACAGACTGCTACAGTAAGCTACTATAGTAGTATGTATCAAGAAAGAAAAGAAAAAAACACGGGTAGGTGGTATACAATTATGGATGGACCAGCGACTGCCGACACAGAGGTAGCTACAGCCGTGGACTACCGTACTGTGTCTGCTGCTAATATAGACTGGATGATAATGAGATGAAATTAATATACATATATATAATATCACTAGTACTGCAGCCGGACAGGTATATATATTTATTATGTAATGACTGATGACGGACCTGCTGGACACTGTCAGCTCAGCAGCACCGCAGACTGCTACAGTAAGCTACTATAGTAGTATGTATCAAGAAGAAAGAAAAAAAAAACACGGGTAGGTGGTATACAATTATGGATGGACCAGCGACTGCCGACACAGAGGTAGCTACAGCCGTGGACTACTGTACTGTGTCTGCTGCTAATATAGACTGGATGATAATGAGATGAAATTAATATATATATATATATAATATCACTAGTACTGCAGCCGGACAGGTATATATATTTATTATGTAATGACTGATGACGGACCTGCTGGACACTGTCAGCTCAGCAGCACCACAGACTGCTACAGTAAGCTACTATAGTAGTATGTATCAAGAAGAAAGAAAAGAAAAAAACACGGGTAGGTGGTATACAATTATGGATGGACCAGCGACTGCCGACACAGAGGTAGCTACAGCCGTGGACTACCGTACTGTGTCTGCTGCTAATATAGACTGGATGATAATGAGATGAAATTAATATACATATATATAATATCACTAGTACTGCAGCCGGACAGGTATATATATTTATTATGTAATGACTGATGACGGACCTGCTGGACACTGTCAGCTCAGCAGCACCGCAGACTGCTACAGTAAGCTACTATAGTAGTATGTATCAAGAAGAAAGAAAAAAAAAACACGGGTAGGTGGTATACAATTATGGATGGACCAGCGACTGCCGACACAGAGGTAGCTACAGCCGTGGACTACTGTACTGTGTCTGCTGCTAATATAGACTGGATGATAATGAGATGAAATTAATATATATATATATAATATCACTAGTACTGCAGCCGGACAGGTATATATATTTATTATGTAATGACTGATGACGGACCTGCTGGACACTGTCAGCTCAGCAGCACCGCAGACTGCTACAGTAAGCTACTATAGTAGTATGTATCAAGATGAAAAAAAAAAAACACGGGTAGGTGGTATACAATTATGGATGGACCAGCGACTGCCGACACAGAGGTAGCTACAGCCGTGGACTACCGTACTGTGTCTGCTGCTAATATAGACTGGATGATAATGAGAGGAAATTAATATATATATATATATATATACAATATCACTAGTACTGCAGCCGGACAGGTATATATATTTATTATGTAATGACTGATGACGGACCTGCTGGACACTGTCAGCTCAGCAGCACCGCAGACTGCTACAGTAAGCTACTATAGTAGTATGTATCAAGAAGAAAGAAAAAAAAAAAAAACACGAGTAGGTGGTATACAATTATGGATGGACCAGCGACTGCCGACACAGAGGTAGCTACAGCCGTGGACTACCGTACTGTGTCTGCTGCTAATATAGACTGGATGATAATGAGATGAAATTAATATATATATATATATAATATCACTAGTACTGCAGCCGGACAGGTATATATATTTATTATGTAATGACTGATGACGGACCTGCTGGACACTGTCAGCTCAGCAGCACCGCAGACTGCTACAGTAAGCTACTATAGTAGTATGTATCAAGAAGAAAGAAAAAAAAAACACGGGTAGGTGGTATACAATTATGGATGGACCAGCGACTGCCGACACAGAGGTAGCTACAGCCGTGGACTACCGTACTGTGTCTGCTGCTAATATAGACTGGATGATAATGAGATGAAATTAATATATATATATATAATATCACTAGTACTGCAGCCGGACAGGTATATATATTTATTATGTAATGACTGATGACGGACCTGCTGGACACTGTCAGCTCAGCAGCACCACAGACTGCTACAGTAAGCTACTATAGTAGTATGTATCAAGAAGAAAGAAAAAAAAAAAAACACGGGTAGGTGGTATACAATTATGGATGGACCAGCGACTGCCGACACAGAGGTAGCTACAGCCGTGGACTACCGTACTGTGTCTGCTGCTAATATAGACTGGATGATAATGAGATGAAATTAATATATATATATATATATAATATCACTAGTACTGCAGCCGGACAGGTATATATATTTATTATGTAATGACTGATGACGGACCTGCTGGACACTGTCAGCTCAGCAGCACCGCAGACTGCTACAGTAAGCTACTATAGTAGTATGTATCAAGAAGAAAGAAAAAAAAAAAAACACGGGTAGGTGGTATACAATTATGGATGGACCAGCGACTGCCGACACAGAGGTAGCTACAGCCGTGGACTACCGTACTGTGTCTGCTGCTAATATATACTGGATGATAATGAGATGAAATTAATATATATATATATATATATATATATATATAATATCACTAGTACTGCAGCCGGACAGGTATATATATTTATTATGTAATGACTGATGACGGACCTGCTGGACACTGTCAGCTCAGCAGCACCGCAGACTGCTACAGTAAGCTACTATAGTAGTATGTATCAAGAAGAAAGAAAAAAAAAAAACACGGGTAGGTGGTATACAATTATGGATGGACCAGCGACTGCCGACACAGAGGTAGCTACAGCCGTGGACTACTGTACTGTGTCTGCTGCTAATATAGACTGGATGATAATGAGATGAAATTAATATACATATATATAATATCACTAGTACTGCAGCCGGACAGGTATATATATTTATTATGTAATGACTGATGACGGACCTGCTGGACACTGTCAGCTCAGCAGCACCGCAGACTGCTACAGTAAGCTACTATAGTAGTATGTATCAAGAAGAAAGAAAAAAAAAACACGGGTAGGTGGTATACAATTATGGATGGACCAGCGACTGCCGACACAGAGGTAGCTACAGCCGTGGACTACCGTACTGTGTCTGCTGCTAATATAGACTGGATGATAATGAGATGAAATTAATATATATATATATATATAATATCACTAGTACTGAAGCCGGACAGGTATATATATTTATTATGTAATGACTGATGACGGACCTGCTGGACACTGTCAGCTCAGCAGCACCGCAGACTGCTACAGTAAGCTACTATAGTAGTATGTATCAAGAAGAAAGAAAAAAAAAAAAAACACGGGTAGGTGGTATACAATTATGGATGGACCAGCGACTGCCGACACAGAGGTAGCTACAGCCGTGGACTACTGTACTGTGTCTGCTGCTAATATAGACTGGATGATAATGAGATGAAATTAATATATATATATATAATATCACTAGTACTGCAGCCGGACAGGTATATATATTTATTATGTAATGACTGATGACGGACCTGCTGGACACTGTCAGCTCAGCAGCACCGCAGACTGCTACAGTAAGCTACTATAGTAGTATGTATCAAGAAGAAAGAAAAAAAAAAACACGGGTAGGTGGTATACAATTATGGATGGACCAGCGACTGCCGACACAGAGGTAGCTACAGCCGTGGACTACCGTACTGTGTCTGCTGCTAATATAGACTGGATGATAATGAGATGAAATTAATATATATATATATATATATATATATATATAATATCACTAGTACTGCAGCCGGACAGGTATATATATTTATTATGTAATGACTGATGACGGACCTGCTGGACACTGTCAGCTCAGCAGCACCGCAGACTGCTACAGTAAGCTACTATAGTAGTATGTATCAAGAAGAAAGAAAAAAAAAAAAAACACGGGTAGGTGGTATACAATTATGGATGGACCAGCGACTACCGACACAGAGGTAGCTACAGCCGTGGACTACCGTACTGTGTCTGCTGCTAATATAGACTGGATGATAATGAGATGAAATTAATATATATATATATATATATATAATATCACTAGTACTGCAGCCGGACAGGTATATACATTTATTATGTAATGACTGATGACGGACCTGCTGGACACTGTCAGCTCAGCAGCACCGCAGACTGCTACACTAAGCTACTATAGTAGTATGTATCAAGAAGAAAGAAAAGAAAAAAAACCACGGGTAGGTGGTATACAATTATGGATGGACCAGCGACTGCCGACACAGAGGTAGCTACAGCCGTGGACTACCGTACTGTGTCTGCTGCTAATATAGACTGGATGATAATGAGATGAAATTAATATATATATATATATATAATATCACTAGTACTGCAGCCGGACAGGTATATATATTTATTATGTAATGACTGATGACGGACCTGCTGGACACTGTCAGCTCAGCAGCACCGCAGACTGCTACAGTAAGCTACTATAGTAGTATGTATCAAGAAGAAAGAAAAAAAAAAAACACGGGTAGGTGGTATACAATTATATATATATTATATACAATTATATATATATATATTAAACTGGTGGTGATTAATTAAACTGGTGGTCAGGTCACTGGTCACACTATCAGCAACTTGCAAGTAGTACTCCTAAGCAGACAATCACAATATATACTGGTGGTCAGTGTGGTCACAATGGCAGTGTGGCACTCTGGCAGCAAAAGTGTGCACTGTACGTTAAAATATGTACTCCTGCTCTCAGACTCTAACTGCTCCCCACTGTCTCCCCCACAAGTCAGATATATACAGTCACACTATCACTTCAGCAAGTAGTAGTACTCCTCCTAATGCTCCCCAAAATTACTAAAGTAAATACTGTGTCTCTCTCTACTCTAGTCTCACTCTCTTCTCTATAAACGGAGAGGACGCCAGCCACGTCCTCTCCCTATCAATCTCAATGCACGTGTGAAAATGGCGGCGACGCGCGGCTCCTTATATAGAATCCGAGTCTCGCGATAGAATCCGAGCCTCGCGAGAATCCGACAGCGGGATGATGACGTTCGGGCGCGCTCGGGTTAACCGAGCAAGGCGGGAAGATCCGAGTCGCTCAGACCCGTGTAAAAAAACCTGAAGTTCGGGCGGGTTCGGATTCCGAGGAACCGAACCCGCTCATCTCTAAGAGAGAGTTAGATTTGGGTGGGGTGTGTTCAATCTGAAATCTAAATTGCTGTGTAAAAATAAAGCAGCCAGTATTTACCTTGCACAGAAACAAAATAACCCACCCAAATCTAACTCTCTCTGCAATTGTTATATCTGCCCCACCTGCAGTGCACATGGGGCCTAATTCAGACCAGATCGCTGCTGTGCGTTTTCGCACAGCGGGCGATTGGGTCTGAACTGCGCATGCGTATGCACTGCAATGCACAGGCGCGTCGGTCTACAGTGACGGGGAGCGCCGGGCAGCTATGGGATGGTGTGAACAAAGCGATTGCACGGGTGATCGAAAGGTGATTGAAAGGAAAAGGCCGTTTGTGGGTGGCACTGGCAACTGACCGTTTTAGAGTAGTGTCTGGAAAAACGCAGGCAGGAAACGGCGTTTGGAGGGAGCGTTTCTGACGTCAGCTCCGGCCCCGATCATCGCACTGGAAGACTAAGTCCTGGGATGTGCAGAGACTGCACAAACTTTTGTTTGTGCAGCTCTCTGCACATGCGACTACACCCCTGCACAGCGAATACCCCCTCCCCCTGTAGGCGGCGACTACCTGATTGCAGCAATGCAAAAGTTGCCTGCTAGCGATCGGGTCTGAATTAGGCCCAACGTTTTTCCAAACTGCTAACAAATTTGCTACTGCGATCAACTCTGAATTACCCCCTAAATTCACTTAATTGTTTTGTCATTTTTAAGAAACACTGTTATTTAACTATATTGAATCAGAACAAAAACATAATTTATCTGCTTTTTTTAATTATCGCATCTCACTAAACATTTTGCAGAATTTTGACAGTTGACCGATGCATTACATTTTACAATCGGCTGATGTTTTCCGGAAAGGATAAATCTTTTGACCTTAAAGACAACATTATATTTATAGCAATTACAAAAGTAGCTTGCAATAATTAACTACTCAATAATTGGCTTTAAAATGCCCAGATTGAATCACATTTTATGCAGTAGTTTAATGAAGCGATTTATTTATTTAGCTGTCCAACTACATTTGGTTTCTCTCATAACAGTTACAGTATACTTATGTGTAATTGTATTCTCTGCTTGTGATGAAGTCAGGGCGGTTCTTGCCCTTATGGCGCCACGAGCAAAATGTTAGGGGCGTGGCTTAATACGGGGCGTGGTTAGTTCCGCCCCCATTTGTATCGCTGCTGAAAGAAAAGAAAAAAAAAGTATACTTACATCCCAGCTCCTGATTCCAGACCGCTACAGACCTCCGCCGGCGCCGCTCCTCTCCTCAGATGCATAGACACTGCAGGTCAATTATGACCCCTAGCGTCTGTGCCACAATGCTGTGCGGTGCGCCATGACGTCATCGCGCACCGCACAGCAAGGGTCCTCTCCACAAAGGGAAACTAGACGCGTAGCGTCTGGTTCCCTTCACAGTGGGGGGGCAGCGCGGGAGACACTGCGGGGGGCACAGTGGCAGATCTTGCCATGGTGCGGCGCCCTCCGGAAGGCGGCGCCCTGGGCAAAAGTCCTGCTTGCACGTGGCAAGATCCGCTACTGGATGAAGTATTATATTATATACAGGTAACAGAGAATATAAATTCAGGAACTTGTCTATTGATTATAAAGCAGAAGCAGAGGGAGCGTTTCATTCCTTTTTATATTTTCAGACATGAGCATCTGTGTAGTTAATATCAGACAGTTATACTCTATGTGTGACTTTTGTCCATTGTTCTGCTATTTACCAGTTTACGCACTATGACAATACATTTTAGCAAAATATTATAATGACATACAAGCTTTTACTCTCTGCGTTTACTTAAATCAATAACTTCATTTAGGCTTCAAACGGAGACAGTTACTGGATTGTTAGCGTTTTCAAATGAATGGCCACATTTTACTTCTATTCTAAAGATAACATAATCTATCTACTGTGTACTGTGTACTGTGTACTGTGTTGTGTTGATCTTTCAAAACATAGATAAATCCATTTTAATACAGATATGGGGTATTTTATCCAGAAACCTGGGACTGTTGGCCGAATTCAGCATGGAATGATGCTGCGGCAGCATTCGCATGCTGAAGTCCTGTGAAGTGTGCAACAGCATCTCACATCTGCGAACGCCTCTGTCTGATTGACATGCAGAGGCGTTCGCAGGGTAGGAGGGGGCATCGACTTGGCATTTAAGGGGTGCTACAGAGGCGTTGGAGCGTACAGTCCAGACAACGCAGGCGCGTCCGGACCGTTTGCAGAGCGGGCCGCTGCAGCTGTGTGATGTCACACGCAGCCGCTGCGACCTGAAACATGGCGGGTAACCACCTGCCTTCGCAGCTAGGCTACCCAAAACATGCGAAAAGCATCACCACCGTGCGATGCTTTTGTATGTTAGTCGGGGAGGGAAGGGGGGAAGGGGTTAGGACCCGGAATGCAGGATGGACTTGCCCTGTGCTGGGCGTCCCCCCCGCATGTCAGTGTAATGGATCATAGATGTGCGTTTTTGCACATCTATGGTCCTTGCTGAATTAGGGCCTAAATGTAATAGGGTGTGAAAAGCTGGATGTGTGGGAGTTTGTGCGATAATGCCCGTATTTTTAAAGTGCCAATCATTTACAAGGCAAAACCAGGTTGCTTTTGTCTTGTAAATGACTGCTGCTTTAAAAGTTCCGGGCATTCTCACACAAACTCCCGCACATCCGGTTTTTCGCACCCTATTACATATAGCCCCAGGCAGTGGCAATCGCAGGATTTGCATGGGGGGGGTTCCAGAACTGGGCGGAGCCAAGCACGGGGGTGGGGACTGAGGTGACCCAGTATACGCTGGGTCTGTAAAACTAGTGTGTCTGTGTGTGTGTGTGTATATATATATATATATACAGATGTGTCCTGATATATCGTTGCTGCGTACCGCATAGCGTACCGTTATAAGTTGCGTTGTAAATGTGACGTCACGTTATAATTGTAACGTGCATTCTACTTTCTGTCCACCAGATGTCGCTTTTCCTAAACACTACAGCGAATGCCTCAAATAGCCAACGGACTCTTCATAGCGCCACCTGTTGACTGGCTGATGGGTTCGAATCCTAGCGGAACCAGAATTTTTTTTTTTAGTGGATTTATTTATATATATATTTTTTCTTTATGAAATAAAATTATTTGGTCTGTTTATTCGTTCCTGCTGAGCTCGTTGTAACAAAGCACCTACCCCAACCACGGTGCACTTGTTCACTATCAATATTGTCGTTACATTGGGGAAAATATCTTTTATTGGTGAAGCATAAACAGCATGTACATTTCGGACATCATTTCTGGTTCATTTGCTTCAAATGGCCATAAATATGTAATGCACAATGCCACTGGATCTCTACGTCATTAATGTGACATCTTGGAAGGCTCCATTATGTTTTGTACTCAGACACCGGTTGTGTTGTGATGTGTTTACTCTTAGTGAACGCTAGAGATGAGCGGGTTCGGTTCCTCGGAATCCGAACCCCCCCGAACTTCAGCCTTTTTACACGGGTCCGAGGCAGACTCGGATCTTCCCGCCTTGCTCGGTTAACCCGAGCGCGCCCGAACGTCATCATCCCGCTGTCGGATTCTCGCGAGGCTCGTATTCTATCGCGAGACTCGGATTCTATATAAGGAGCCGCGCGTCGCCGCCATTTTCACACGTGCATTGAGATTGATAGGGAGAGGACGTGGCTGGCGTCCTCTCCGTTAGAATAGATAGAGACACTTGAGTTGATTTACTACTAACTTAGTAATTTTGGGGAGCATTAGGAGTACTCAGAGAGTGCAGAGTTTTGCTGATAGTTACTAGTGACCACCACCAGTTTTATTTATTATTTAATATAATCCGTTCTCTGCCTGAAAAAAAACGATACACAGTCACATACCATATCTGTGCTCAGCCTCAGTGTGCTGCATGATAATATCATCTATGTATATCTGACTGTGCTGAGTGCTCACTGCTCACACAGCTGAATTGTGGGGGAGACTGGGGTGCAGTTATAGCAGGAGTACAGTGCACACTTTTGCTGCCAGTGTGACTGACCAGTGACCACCAGTATATTGTCTGCCTGAAAAAGTTAAACACTCCTGTGGTGTGTTTTTTTTTATTCTATAAACGCATTCTGCTGACAGTGTCCAGCAGGTCCGTCATTCATTATATTATATAAATATTTACCTGCAGTAGTGTTATATTTTTTTTGTTCATCTCTATCATCTTTATCATCTCTATATTAGCAGACGCAGTACGGTAGTCCACGGCTGTAGCTACCTCTGTGTCGTCAGTGCTCGTCCATAATTGTATACCTACCTGTGGTGGGGTTATTTTTTCTATCTTCTTCATACTAGTAGTTTAGGAGTCTGCTGACAGTGTCCAGCAGGTCCGTCATTATATTATATATACCTGCAGTAGTGATATATATATTTTTTTTATATCATTATCATATCTATACTAGCAGACGCAGTACGGTAGTCCACGGCTGTAGCTACCTCTGTGTCGTCAGTCACTCGTCATCCATAAGTATACTAGTATCCATCCATCTCCATTGTTTACCTGAGGTGCCTTTTAGTTGTGCCTATTAAAAATGGAGAACAAAAATGTTGAGGTTCCAAAAATAGGGAAAGATCAAGATCCACTTCCACCTCGTGCTGAAGCTGCTGCCACTAGTCATGGCCGAGACGATGAAATTCCATCAACGTCGTCTGCCAAGGCCGATGCCCAATGTCATAGTACAGAGCATGTAAAATCCAAAACACAAAATATCAGTAAAAAAAGGACTCAAAAATCTAAAATAAAATCGTCGGAGGAGAAGCGTAAACTTGCCAATATGCCATTTACCACACGGAGTGGCAAGGAACGGCTGAGGCCCTGGCCTATGTTCATGGCTAGTGGTTCAGCTTCACATGAGGATGGAAGCACTCAGCCTCTCGCTAGAAAAATGAAAAGACTTAAGCTGGCAAAAGCACAGCAAAGAACTGTGCGTTCTTCGAAATCACAAATCCACAAGGAGAGTCCAATTGTGTCGGTTGCGATGCCTGACCTTCCCAACACTGGACGTGAAGAGCATGCGCCTTCCACCATTTGCACGCCCCCTGCAAGTGCTGGAAGGAGCACCCGCAGTCCAGTTCCTGATAGTCAGATTGAAGATGTCAGTGTTGAAGTACACCAGGATGAGGAGGATATGGGTGCTGCTGGCGCTGGGGAGGAAATTGACAAGGAGGATTCTGATGGTGAGGTGGTTTGTTTAAGTCAGGCACCCGGGGAGACACCTGTTGTCCGTGGGAGGAATATGGCCATTGACATGCCTGGTGTAAATACCAAAAAAATCAGCTCTTCGGTGTGGAAGTATTTCAACAGAAATGCGGACAACAGGTGTCAAGCCGTGTGTTGCCTTTGTCAAGCTGTAATAAGTAGGGGTAAGGACGTTAACCACCTCGGAACATCCTCCCTTATACGTCACCTGCAGCGCATTCATCATAAGTCAGTGACAAGTTCAAAAACTTTGGGCGACAGCGGAAGCAGTCCACTGACCAGTAAATCCCTTCCTCTTGTAACCAAGCTCACGCAAACCACCCCACCAACTCCCTCAGTGTCAATTTCCTCCTTCCCCAGGAATGCCAATAGTCCTGCAGGCCATGTCACTGGCAATTCTGACGAGTCCTCTCCTGCCTGGGATTCCTCCGATGCATCCTTGCGTGTAACGCCTACTGCTGCTGGCGCTGCTGTTGTTGCTGCTGGGAGTCGATGGTCATCCCAGAGGGGAAGTCGTAAGACGACTTTTACTACTTCCACCAAGCAATTGACTGTCCAACAGTCCTTTGCGAGGAAGATGAAATATCACAGCAGTCATCCTGCTGCAAAGCGGATAACTGAGGCCTTGGCATCCTGGGCAGTGAGAAACGTGGTTCCGGTATCCATCATTACTGCAGAGCCAACTATAGACTTGTTTGAGGTACTGTGTCCCCGGTACCAAATACCATCTAGGTTCCATTTCTCTAGGCAGGCGATACCGAAAATGTACACAGACCTCAGAAAAAGACTCACCAGTGTCCTAAAAAATGCAGTTGTACCCAATGTCCACTTAACCACGGACATGTGGACAAGTGGAGCAGGGCAGACTCAGGACTATATGACTGTGACAGCCCACTGGGTAGATGTATTGACTCCCGCCGCAAGAACAGCAGCAGCGGCACCAGTAGCAGCATCTCGCAAACGCCAACTCTTTCCTAGGCAGGCTACGCTTTGTATCACCGCTTTCCAGAATACGCACACAGCTGAAAACCTCTTACGGCAACTGAGGAAGATCATCGCAGAATGGCTTACCCCAATTGGACTCTCCTGTGGATTTGTGGCATCGGACAACGCCAGCAATATTGTGTGTGCATTAAATCTGGGCAAATTCCAGCACGTCCCATGTTTTGCACATACCTTGAATTTGGTGGTGCAGAATTATTTAAAAAACGACAGGGGCGTGCAAGAGATGCTGTCGGTGGCCAGAAGAATTGCGGGACACTTTCGGCGTACAGGCACCACGTACAGAAGACTGGAGCAACACCAAAAACGCCTGAACCTGCCCTGCCATCATCTGAAGCAAGAAGTGGTAACGAGGTGGATTTCAACCCTCTATATGCTTCAGAGGTTGGAGGAGCAGCAAAAGGCCATTCAAGCCTATACAACTGACCACGATATAGGAGGTGGAATGCACCTGTCTCAAGCGCAGTGGAGAATGATTTCAACGTTGTGCAAGGTTCTGCAACCTTTTGAACTTGCCACACGTGAAGTCAGTTCAGACACTGCCAGCCTGAGTCAGGTCATTCCCCTCATCAGGCTTTTGCAGAAGAAGCTGGAGACATTGAAGGAGGAGCTAACACTGAGCGATTCCGCTAGGCATGTGGGACTTGTGGATGGAGCCCTTAATTCGCTTAACAAGGATTCACGGGTGGTCAATCAGTTGAAATCAGAGCACTACATTTTGGCCACCGTGCTCGATCCTAGATTTAAAACCTACCTTGGATCTCTCTTTCCGGCAAACAGTCTGCAGGGGTTCAAAGACCTGCTGGTGAGAAAATTGTCAAGTCAAGCGGAACGCGACCTGTCAACATCTCCTCCTTCACATTTTCCCGCAACTGGGGGTGCGAGGAAAAGGCTCAGAATTCCGAGCCCACCCGCTGGCGGTGATGCAGGGCAGTCTGGAGCGACTGCTGATGCTGACATCTGGTCCGGACTGAAGGACCTGCCAACGATTACGGACATGTCGTCTACTGGCACTGCATATGATTCTCTCTCCATTGAAAGAATGGTGGAGGATTATATGAGTGACCGCATCCAAGTAGGCATGTCAGACAGTCCGTACGTATACTGGCAGGATAAAGAGGCAATTTGGAGGCCCTTGCACAAACTGGCTTTATTCTACCTAAGTTGCCCTCCCACAAGTGTGTACTCCGAAAGAGTGTTTAGTGCCGCCGCTCACCTTGTCAGCAATCGGCGTACGAGGTTACTTCCAGAAAATGTGGAGAAGATGATGTTCATTAAAATGAATTATAATCAATTCCTCCATGGAGACATTCACCAGCAGCAATTGCCTCCACAAAGTACACAGGGAGCTGTGATGGTGGATTCCAGTGGGGACGAATTGATAATCTGTGAGGAGGGGGATGTACATGGTGATGAATCGGAGGATGATGATGAGGTGGACATCTTGCCTCTGTAGAGCCAGTTTGTGCAAGGAGAGATTAATTGCTTCTTTTTTGGTGGGGGTCCAAACCAACCCGTCATTTCAGTCACAGTCGTGTGGCAGACCCTGTCACTGAAATGATGGGTTGGTTAAAGTGTGCATGTCCTGTTTATACAACATAAGAATGGGTGGGAGGGCCCAAGGACAATTCCATCTTGCACCTCTTTTTTCTTTCATTTTTCTTTGCGTCATGTGCTGTTTGGGGAGTGTTTTTTGGAAGGGCCATCCTGCGTGATACTGCAGTGCCACTCCTAGATGGGCCAGGTGTTTGTGTCGGCCACTTGGGTCGCTGATCTTAGTCATCCAGCGACCTCGGTGCAAATTTTAGGACTAAAAATAATATTGTGAGGTGTGAGGTGTTCAGAATAGACTGAAAATGAGTGGAAATTATGGTTATTGAGGTTAATAATACTTTGGGATCAAAATGACCCCCAAATTCTATGATTTAAGCTGTTTTTTAGGGTTTTTTGAAAAAAAACACCCGAATCCAAAACACACCCGAATCCGACAAAAAAAATTCGGTGAGGTTTTGCCAAAACGCGTTCGAACCCAAAACACGGCCATGGAACCGAACCCAAAACCAAAACACAAAACCCGAAAAATTTCCGGTGCACAGAACGCGCGGCACCGTGCTTAACATGAAGCATTCGCCACCTAGCGGTGAAACTGTGTATTACATGGCGTGGGACACAACGCATGCCATAACGTTATTACAACTCGCGATTCAGGACCCTAAATAGCGCGTTATGAGCAACGGTGTATGAGGATACATCTGTATATATATATATATACACACACACCATATATATACTCACACACATATATATATATATATATATATATATATATATAACTGTTGTTGGTAAAGGGCACTCAAACATCCAGAACAAATTTATGAAAATGTATTAATTCCAAAAAAGACACACTTTTAAAATCCATATTGATGGCAATGGTGAAGGGAAAATGCTTATATATCCATAGTCATTCCCAAAAATTTTTTAAATATATCTCTATACTCCAAGAGAATTTCAACATCAATGCAGCTTTATAAGATATAGTGTAAAAAGTCAAAACTTATCCGTTGTCGACCTCGGTCATCTAGTGACCGTCATAGACTCCTGCATCAAGCATAGACCACCTTTGTTGCCACAGCCATCCACACACACCTCAATAGACAAAGACCTTATATACCAAGTGGGAAAGATCATTTAATTATCTCAAGTAACTCCTACCAACTTCACAGGTGCTATGACATGCCTCCCAGTATGCCGGCGTGCGTTCCAGCACACTGCGCATGCGCCGTTTTCAGCCCAACAAGTTACTTCCTGAACTCGCGTCTCCCAGGCAACACAATGTACAATGGCCGCTCCCCCCAGCGTCACTCGTGAGTCACCACTTCTCTCACGTCCGGGGATGGGGCTGACCAATAGCGCTGAACACATGCATATCAGTGGTTACCATGGTAACCCGTTATCTGCACACCGCAGGTACAATCCCAGGATACACAAAAAAAGGAAACCAAACCACAATGCATTATCAGCCTAAAAGTGTCTGACACCCCTCACTTATTATACCCCAGTGAATTAATTAAATACTTCATGATAAATATACATCTGGGATGCAGGCCATTGTTGAGTTGTTATTGTCCTCGGCTATTTTCATATGCACACACACGGCATAACCATACCATTTGCAACAAAGCAAGCCGTGACAAACTGGGTAGACTCTGGTCATTATCTAATGTATCGACCATGTCGGCACTCCGTCAGCCTGTCAGCAACAGCCGGTTATGGGATAAAGCATGTCATATAAAGCCCCCCATATATAAACTTACTAACTCCTAATGTATAACTATATGAATTATCCACTAAAACGGCAATAAGGTTCATGTCTTATGGGTGTGTGTTGTTTCTTAAAAACATGACACATACCATACCTATATACATTGTGAAAAACAGTTCTACCACTAAATTCTCTAACATCAATGAATATATGACCATTCACTAATGCTCAATAAACCCTTAATCTACTTATATGTGAATATAATGCTTGTATAGTTATCCGTATCCACCATCAATGTTCACAAAAAACAGCGAAAATTAATGTTGTCATTAAGTCCTCGTGGTGTCCTTGTATCAAGTATATATATCCATTTGGCCTCCCTTTGTAGGAGTAAACGACCACAGTCACCCCCCCCCCCCCCAACTTGTTTTAGGGATATGATCTATAATCATACTTTTCAGGGAAGCCACTTGATGACCTTTCTCCAGAAAATGTCTTGCTACCGGCTTATCACTCTGTTTGTTTATCCAAGCTTGTCTAATGGATAAACGGTGGTTAGCCATTCTTTCACAAAAAGTGGTGGTGGTCTTCCCCACATAATAGAGCCCACATGGGCATATCAAAATGTAAACAATGTGGGTAGTCAAACATGTGACATAATGTTTAATGGAGATCTTCTTTCCATTATGGGGATGTGCAAAGGTTTTTCCTGCCAACATACCATTACACGTCGTACACCCATGGCAACGGTAACAACCTTGTTTGTTTGTATTCAGCCAAGTCCGTTGTGCATTGATGTCAAAATTTTTAGTAGGTTGCATTAATAACTGCTTCAAATTGTGTCCTCTTGTATAAGAAATCAATGGTTTATTACTAATCTGTTTGAATGTTGTAACTGTGCCCACAATTGGCCAGTTCTTCTTAACCGCCCGTGTGAAAGCCGGTGCATTTACATCATACTGAGTGGTGACCACCATTCTTTTGGAAATTTTTGGCGTTTTCTCCTCTTGTCCCTGAGTGTAAATAGACCTTGCTGTTTTGAGTGCCCTCCTAACTACTTGAAGTGTATAACCTCTCTGTTCAAATTTTGTAGACATTTCACTTAGCTGTGCCTCTGCCAATTCACTTTGGGAATTATTTCTAAGTACTCTCAGGAACTGAGAAATAGGCAGACCATCTTTCAAGGACTTTGGATGATGACTCGTAGAGTACAACAATGTATTTCTATCAGTATCTTTTGGATACAACGTTGTACCCAATTTGTTATTTTAACGAAATATGGATACATCAAGAAATTCAATCTGGTCGGACTGGACCTTATGTGTAAAACGGATGGGAGTGTCAAGACTGTTCAATGCATTCACCATCTCAACAAAACTGTCCTTAGTATTTCCCCAAACAATAAAGATGTCATCTATGAATCTGTAATAGTGCAGAATGCTGGGTCCGTACACAGGATAGATGTAATTTTCCTCATATTGCGTCATAAAGATGTTAGCGTACGCCGGCGCCAAATTCGAACCCATCGCGGTCCCAGCATTCTGCACATAAAATGACGCTCCATATTGAAAATGATTCAAAGTGAGAACAGTCATAATCATCTCACATAAAAATTCAACCAGAGGACCAACATATTCAGCATCTAAAACTGCTCGTCTTACTGCATCAGCCCCCGCCTCATGCGGTAGTACCGTATACAAAGATGAAACATCCATTGTTGCAAATACACAGTGTTGCTCAGATAAATCTATCCCCTTAAGTCTGTTGAGAAAATCCCCTGTGTCCTGTATATAGCTCCGACTTCTAACAACAATTGGTTGAAGCAGGAAATCTATATACTTTGCAAGTGGTTGTAAAACCGATCCTTCAGCAGAAACTATTGGCCGACCCGGGGGTCTCTCAACAGACTTGTGTATCTTGGGAATACAGTATAGAATGGGACACACCGGATTATAAACTGTCAAAAGTGATACCAATTTCTCATCCAACCAGTTATTCATCAGGCCCAAACTCAATAATCCATCAACTTTTTTCTTTATGTCACACATAGGATTATACGTCATTTTCCTATATGTGTGGCTATCGGCTAATTATGACCTCACGTCATCATCATAATACTTAAAGTCCAGAACAACAACTCCTCCCCCTTTATCCGCTTTGCGGATAACAATTTCTTGGTTGGCCTGTAGTGACCTAATGGCCTTCTGTTGTTCTGGACTAATATTGTGATAATGACGTGATTTTTTCGTCATGTCACTAAAGTCATTCTCCACCATTCTCAAAAATGTTTTTATGCTGGAATTTGTACTTGATGGGTCAAAATTACTAGGGCTAGACAATCCAAAAACATTACCATCTGTACCTTTGGATTGCATATCCTTAAAGAATTCCTTCAACCGTAGTTTACGGCCCATCTTGTACAAGTCCACTTGCACATCAAACGATTCACGTGTAAATGTAGGAACAAACGAGAGTCCCAATGCCAACAATGATGATTCTGCCCCAGTTAACTCATAATGAGACAAATTGAAAACATTGTTAACCATTACTTCTTTCTTGCCCTTCTTCCTGAGCCCCCTCGTTGTGTGCCCCGTCTTTGTTTCTTGCCTCCTGTATCTATAGCGTCTGCTGTCACCCCTAAAAAAGCTTGCCCACTCTGTGGTAATGTGTCATTATTATCAGCTTCTGAAGAGGAATATGTGGTGTCTACTGAAAAGGCACCCTATTTCTATGGTCATAATTACGTTGTCTGGGGTCCCTATTGGATTCACCAGTTAACCACCTATACACAGTGTGATTTTTATAATCATTCTGTACTGTTTCCAATTTATTCTTCTTAAAGGTGATTAACTCCCCTTTGTATTTATCAATCTGTGCTGTTAATTTATCCAACCATTTGTCACTTTTATCATCAGCAAGTTTGGGCTGTGATTTCTCCCTAAATTCTGCCAAATCGGTCCTATTCTGTACCAATTCCTGCCCTACTTCTTCCACCACTAACAAAATGAGATCTAAATAGCACTTATTAAGAACTCCGCACCACTTACTGCAGAATTTTGGATTGGTGCGGCCTATAGTGGGAACATTATGTATCCTAAAACCTCTTGGAATCTTTTTTTGGCGGTAATAGTCAGATAAGAACTGACCATGGAGTACCAAATCTACCTCTCTCTTGCTGAGTCGTAATAATTTGTAGTATAAATCAACAGCACTATCAGCCGGTATTTGACCAAATTCCTCTTGTTCAAACAACACCCTCTCAGCATCCTCGTCTGTCAAACTAATCTGCGCATTCTCTGCATTAGCCAACAATAAATCATCCAATAATCGAACCCCTTGAGACATATTATGACCAAGAATTTTTTTTAGTGTAGTTATGAAAAAGAAACTCAATCCACTATCTATTCCCAGTCCGACCAGTTTGAAAAACATATACACTATACAAATCTACAATCCCAAAGGCCTGCACCTTTGTATAAACAAGCAAAAATATATAATATTTATAAAATCATACAAGGTATGGTATTATGCCAGTGAATAATTGGAATATCATATAAATTTAATAATCACATTTCAAATGAGGTACCATCTGTAATAGATAGTATTTATCAAATACAATCCACAAAATAGAAAAAATCTTTAAACAAATGCACACTCCCCAACAATTTAAAAATGGTGCTCTCTTAAGTCCGTTCCTTCCCAGGTCCAGAATATTTAACTGTTGTTGGTAAAGGGCACTCAAACATCCAGAACAAATTTATGAAAATGTATTAATTCCAAAAAAGACACACTTTTAAAATCAATATTGATGGCAATGGTGAAGGGAAAATGCTTATATATCCATAGTCATTCCCAAAATTTTTTAAATATATCTCTATACTCCAAGAGAATTTCAACATCAATGCAGTTTTATAAGATATAGTGTAAAAAGGCAAAACGTATCCGTTGTCGACCTCGGTCATCTAGTGACTGTCATAGACTCCTGCATCAAGCATAGACCACCTTTGTTGCCACAGCCATCCACACACACCTCAATAGACAAAGACCTTATATACCAAGTGGAAAAGATCATTTAATTATCTCAAGTAACTCCTACCAACTTCACAGGTGCTATGACATGCCTCCCAGTATGCCGGTGTGCGTTCCAGCACACTGCGCATGCGCCGTTTTCAGCCCAACAAGTTACTTCCTGAACTCGCGTCTTCAAGGCAACACAACGTACAATGGCCGCTCCCCCCAGCGTCACTCGTGAGTCACCACTTCTCTCACGTCCGGGGATGGGGCTGACCAATAGCGCTGAACACATGCATATCAGTGGTTACCATGGTAACCCGTTATCTGCACACCGCAGGTAAAATCCCAGGATACACAAAAAAAGGAAACCAAACCACAATGCATTATCAGCCTAAAAGTGTCTGACACCCCTCACTTATTATACCCCAGTGAATGAATTAAATACTTCATGATAAATATACATCTGGGATGCAGGCCATTGTTGAGTTGTTATTGTCCTCGGCTATTTTCATATGCACACACACGACATAACCATACCATTTGCAACAAAGCAAGCCGTGACAAACTGGGTAGACTCTGGTCATTATCTAATGTATCGACCATGTCGGCACTCCGTCAGGCTGTCAGCAACAGCCGGTTATGGGATAAAGCATGTCATATAAAGCCCCCCATATATAAACTTACTAACTCCTAATGTATAACTATATGAATTATCCACTAAAACGGCAATAAGGGTCATGTCTTATGGGTGTGTGTTGTTTCTTAAAAACATGACACATACCATACCTATATACATTGTGAAAAACAGTTCTACCACTAAATTCTCTAACATCAATGAATATATGACCATTCACTAATGCTCATTAAACCCTTAATCTACTTATATGTGAATATAATGCTTGTATAAGTATCCGTATCCACCATCAATGTTCACAAAAAACAGCGAAAATTAATGTTGTCATTAAGTCCTCGTGGTGTCCTTGTATCAAGTATATATATCCATTTGGCCTCCCTTTGTAGGAGTAAACGACCACAGTCACCCCCCCCCCCCAACTTGTTTTAGGGATATGATCTATAATCATACTTTTCATGGAAGCCACTTGATGACCTTTCTCCAGAAAATGTCTTGCTACCGGCTTATCACTCTGTTTGTTTATCCAAGCTTGTCTAATGGATAAACGGTGGTTAGCCATTCTTTCACAAAAAGTGGTGGTGGTCTTCCCCACATAATAGAGCCCACATGGGCATATCAAAATGTAAACAATGTGGGTAGTCAAACATGTGACATAATGTTTAATGGAGATCTTCTTTCCATTATGGGGATGTGCAAAGGTTTTTCCTGCCAACATACCATTACACGTCGTACACCCATGGCAACGGTAACAACCTTGTTTGTTTGTATTCAGCCAAGTCCGTTGTGCATTGATGTCAAAATTTTTTGTAGGTTGCATTAATAACTGCTTCAAATTGTGTCCTCTTGTATAAGAAATCAATGGTTTATTACTAATCTGTTTGAATGTTGTATCTGTGCCCACAATTGGCCAGTTCTTCTTAACCGCCCGTGTGAAAGCCGGTGCATTTACATCATACTGAGTGGTGACCACCATTCTTTTGGAAATTTTTGGCGTTTTCTCCTCTTGTCCCTGAGTGTAAATAGACCTTGCTGTTTTGAGTGCCCTCCTAACTATTTGAAGTGTATAACCTCTCTGTTCAAATTTTGTAGACATTTCACTTAGCTGTGCCTCTGCCAATTCACTTTGGGAATTATTTCTAAGTACTCTCAGGAACTGAGAAATAGGCAGACCATCTTTCAAGGACTTTGGATGATGACTCGTAGAGTACAACAATGTATTTCTATCAGTATCTTTTCGATACAACGTTGTACCCAATTTGTTATTTTGACGAAATATGGATACATCAAGAAATTCAATCTGGTCGGACTGGACCTTATGTGTAAAACGGATGGGAGTGTCAAGACTGTTCAATGCATTCACCATCTCAACAAAACTGTCCTTAGTATTCCCCCAAACAATAAAGATGTCATCTATGAATCTGTAATAGTGCAGAATGCTGGGTCCGTACACAGGATAGATGTAATTTTCCTCATACTGCGTCATAAAGATGTTAGCGTACGCCGGCGCCAAATTCGAACCCATCGCGGTCCCAGCATTCTGCACATAAAATGATGCTCCATATTGAAAATGATTCAAAGTGAGAACAGTCATAATCATCTCACATAAAAATTCAACCAGAGGACCAACATATTCAGCATCTAAAACTGCTCGTTTTACTGCATCAGCCCCCGCCTCATGCGGTAGTACCGTATACAAAGATGAAACATCCATTGTTGCAAATACACAGTGTTGCTCAGATAAATCTATCCCCTTAAGTCTGTTGAGAAAATCCCCTGTGTCCTGTATATAGCTCCAACTTCTAACAACAATTGGTTGAAGCAGGAAATCTATATACTTTGCAAGTGGTTGTAAAACCGATCCTTCAGCAGAAACTATTGGCCGACCCGGGGGTCTCTCAACAGACTTGTGTATCTTGGGAATACAGTATAGAATGGGACACACCGGATTATCAACTGTCAAAAGTGATACCAATTTCTCATCCAACCAGTTATTCATCAGGCCCAAACTCAATAATCCATCAACTTTTTTCTTTATGTCACACATAGGATTATACGTCATTTTCCTATATGTGTGGCTATCGGCTAATTGAGACCTCACGTCATCATCATAATACTTAAAGTCCAGAACAACAACTCCTCCCCCTTTATCCGCTTTGCGGATAACAATTTCTTGGTTGGCCTGTAGTGACCTAATGGCCTTCTGTTGTTCTGGACTAATATTGTGATAATGACGTGATTTTTTCGTCATGTCACTAAAGTCACTCTCCACCATTCTCAAAAATGTTTTTATGCTGGAATTTGTACTTGATGGGTCAAAATTACTAGGGCTAGACAATCCAAAAACATTACCATCTGTACCTGTGGATTGCATATCCTTAAAGAATTCCTTCAACCGTAGTTTACGGCCCATCTTGTACAAGTCCACTTGCACATCAAACGATTCACGTGTAAATGTAGGAACAAACGAGAGTCCCAATACCAACAATGATGATTCTGCCCCAGTTAACTCATAATGAGACAAATTGAAAACATTGTTAACCATTACTTCTTTCTTGCCCTTCTTCCTGAGCCCCCTCCTTGTGTGCCCCTTCTTTGTTTCTTGCCTCCTGTATCTATAGGGTCTGCTGTCACCCCTAAAAAAGCTTGCCCACTCTGTGGTAATGTGTCATTATTATCAGCTTCTGAAGAGGAATATGTGGTGTCTACTGAAAAAGGCACCCTATTTCTATGGTCATAATTACGTTGTCTGGGGGCCCTATTGGATTCACCAGTTAACCACCTATACACAGTGTGATTTTTATAATCATTCTGTACTGTTTCCAATTTATTCTTCTTAAAGGTGATTAACTCCCCTTTGTATTTATCAATCTGTGCTGTTAATTTATCCAACCATTTGTCACTTTTATCATCAGCAAGTTTGGGCTGTGATTTCTCCCTAAATTCTGCCAAATCGGTCCTATTCTGTACCAATTCCTGCCCTACTTCTTTCACCACTAACAAAATGAGATCTAAATCGCACTTATTAAGAACTCCGCACCACTTACTGCAGAATTTTGGATTGGTGCGGCCTATAGTGGGAACATTATGTATCCTAAAACCTCTTGGAATCTTTTTTTGGCGGTAATAGTCAGATAAGAACTGACCATGGAGTACCAAATCTACCTCTCTCTTGCTGAGTCGTAATAATTTGTAGTATAAATCAACAGCACTATCAGCCGGTATTTGACCAAATTCCTCTTGTTCAAACAACACTCTCTCAGCATCCTCGTCTGTCAAACTAATCTGCGCATTCTCTGCATTAGCCAACAATAAATCATCCAATAATGGAACCCCTTGAGACATATTATGACCAAGAATTTTTTTTAGTGTAGTTATGAAAAAGAAACTCAATCCACTATCTATTCCCAGTCCGACCAGTTTGAAAAACATATACACTATACATATCTACAATCCCAAAGGCCTGCACCTTTGTATAAACAAGCAAAAATATATAATATTTATAAAATCATACAAGGTATGGTATTATGCCAGTGAATAATTGGAATATCATATAAATTTAATAATCACATTTCAAATGAGGTGCCATCTGTAATAGATAGTATTTATCAAATACAATCCACAAAATAGAAAAAAATCTTTAAACAAATGCACACTCCCCAACAATTTACAAATGGTGCTCCCTTAAGTCCGTTCCTTCCCAGGTCCAGAATATTTAACTGTTGTTGGTAAAGGGCACTCAAACATCCAGAACAAATTTATGAAAATGTATTAATTACAAAAAAGACACACTTTTAAAATCCATATTGATGGCAATGGTGAAGGGAAAATGCTTATATATCCATAGTCATTCCCAAATTTTTTTAAATATATCTCTATACTCCAAGAGAATTTCAACATCAATGCAGCTTTATAAGATATAGTGTAAAAAGGCAAAACGTATCCGTTGTCAACCTCGGTCATCTAGTGACTGTCATAGACTCCTGCATCAAGCATAGACCACCTTTGTTGCCACAGCCATCCACACACACCTCAATAGACAAAGACCTTATATACCAAGTGGGAAAGATCATTTAATTATCTCAAGTAACTCCTACCAACTTCACAGGTGCTATGACATGCCTCCCAGTATGCCGGTGTGCGTTCCAGCACACTGCGCATGCGCCGTTTTCAGCCCAACAAGTTACTTCCTGAACTCGCGTCTTCAAGGCAACACAACGTACAATGGCCGCTCCCCCCAGCGTCACTCGTGAGTCACCACTTCTCTCACGTCCGGGGATGGGGCTGACCAATAGCGCTGAACACATGCATATCAGTGGTTACCATGGTAACCCGTTATCTGCACACCACAGGTACAATCCCAGGATACACAAAAAAAGGAAACCAAACCACAATGCATTATCAGCCTAAAAGTGTCTGACACCCCTCACTTATTATACCCCAGTGAATGAATTAAATACTTCATGATAAATATACATCTGGGATGCAGGCCATTGTTGAGTTGTTATTGTCCTCGGCTATTTTCATATGCACACACACGGCATAACCATACCATTTGCAACAAAGCAAGCCGTGACAAACTGGGTAGACTCTGGTCATTATCTAATGTATCGACCATGTCGGCACTCCGTCAGGCTGTCAGCAACAGCCGGTTATGGGATAAAGCATGTCATATAAAGCCCCCCATATATAAACTTACTAACTCCTAATGTATAACTATATGAATTATCCACTAAAACGGCAATAAGGTTCATGTCTTATGGGTGTGTGTTGTTTCTTAAAAACATGACACATACCATACCTATATACATTGTGAAAAACAGTTCTACCACTAAATTCTCTAACATCAATGAATATATGACCATTCACTAGTGCTCAATAAACCCTTAATCTACTTATATGTGAATATAATGCTTGTATAGTTATCCGTATCCACCATCAATGTTCACAAAAAACAGCGAAAATTAATGTTGTCATTAAGTCCTCGTGGTGTCCTTGTATCAAGTATATATATCCATTTGGCCTCCCTTTGTAGGAGTAAACGACCACAGTCACCCCCCCCCCCCAACTTGTTTTAGGGATATGATCTATAATCATACTTTTCAGGGAAGCCACTTGATGACCTTTCTCCAGAAAATGTCTTGCTACCGGCTTATCGCTCTGTTTGTTTATCCAAGCTTGTCTAATGGATAAACGGTGGTTAGCCATTCTTTCACAAAAAGTGGTGGTGGTCTTCCCCACATAATAGAGCCAACATGGGCATATCAAAATGTAAACAATGTGGGTAGTCAAACATGTGACATAATGTTTAATGGAGATCTTCTTTCCATTATGGGGATGTGCAAAGGTTTTTCCTGCCAACATACCATTACACGTCGTACACCCATGGCAACGGTAACAACCTTGTTTGTTTGTATTCAGCTAAGTCCGTTGTGCATTGATGTCAAAATTTTTAGTAGGTTGCATTAATAACTGCTTCAAATTGTGTCCTCTTGTATAAGAAATCAATGGTTTATTACTAATCTGTTTGAATGTTGTATCTGTGCCCACAATTGGCCAGTTCTTCTTAACCGCCCGTGTGAAAGCCGGTGCATTTACATCATACTGAGTGGTGACCACCATTCTTTTGGAAATTTTTGGCGTTTTCTCCTCTTGTCCCTGAGTGTAAATAGACCTTGCTGTTTTGAGTGCCCTCCTAACTATTTGAAGTGTATAACCTCTCTGTTCAAATTTTGTAGACATTTCACTTAGCTGTGCCTCTGCCAATTCACTTTGGGAATTATTTCTAAGTACTCTCAGGAACTGAGAAATAGGCAGACCATCTTTCAAGGACTTTGGATGATGACTCGTAGAGTACAACAATGTATTTCTATCAGTATCTTTTCGATACAACGTTGTACCCAATTTGTTATTTTGACGAAATATGGATACATCAAGAAATTCAATCTGGTCGGACTGGACCTTATGTGTAAAACGGATGGGAGTGTCAAGACTGTTCAATGCATTCACCATCTCAACAAAACTGTCCTTAGTATTCCCCCAAACAATAAAGATGTCATCTATGAATCTGTAATAGTGCAGAATGCTGGGTCCGTACACAGGATAGATGTAATTTTCCTCATACTGCGTCATAAAGATGTTAGCGTACGCCGGCGCCAAATTCGAACCCATCGCGGTCCCAGCATTCTGCACATAAAATGATGCTCCATATTGAAAATGATTCAAAGTGAGAACAGTCATAATCATCTCACATAAAAATTCAACCAGAGGACCAACATATTCAGCATCTAAAACTGCTCGTCTTACTGCATCAGCCCCCGCCTCATGCGGTAGTACCGTATACAAAGATGAAACATCCATTGTTGCAAATACACAGTGTTACTCAGATAAATCTATCCCCTTAAGTCTGTTGAGAAAATCCCCTGTGTCCTGTATATAGCTCCAACTTCTAACAACAATTGGTTGAAGCAGGAAATCTATATACTTTGCAAGTGGTTGTAAAACCGATCCTTCAGCAGAAACTATTGGCCGACCCGGGGGTCTCTCAACAGACTTGTGTATCTTGGGAATACAGTATAGAATGGGACACACCGGATTATCAACTGTCATACCAATTTCTCATCCAACCAGTTATTCATCAGGCCCAAACTCAATAATCCATCAACTTTTTTCTTTATGTCACACATAGGATTATACGTAATTTTGTGGCTATCGGCTATTTGAGACCTCACGTCATCATCATAATACTTAAAGTCCAGAACAACAACTCCTCCCCCTTTATCCGCTTTGCGGATAACAATTTCTTGGTTGGCCTGTAGTGACCTAATGGCCTTCTGTTGTTCTGGACTAATATTGTGATAATGATGTGATTTTTTCGTCATGTCACTAAAGTCATTCTCCACCATTCTCAAAAATGTTTTTATGCTGGAATTTGTACTTGATGGGTCAAAATTACTAGGGCTAGACAATCCAAAAACATTACCATCTGTACCTGTGGATTGCATATCCTTAAAGAATTCCTTCAACCGTAGTTTACGGCCCATCTTGTACAAGTCCACTTGCACATCAAACGATTCACGTGTAAATGTAGGAACAAACGAGAGTCCCAATGCCAACATTGATGATTCTGCCCCAGTTAACTCATAATGAGACAAATTGAAAACATTGTTAACCATTACTTCTTTCTTGCCCTTCTTCCTGAGCCCCCTCCTTGTGTGCCCCTTCTTTGTTTCTTGCCTCCTGTATCTATAGGGTCTGCTGTCACCCCTAAAAAAGTTTGCCCACTCTGTGGTAATGTGTCATTATTATCAGCTTCTGAAGAGGAATATGTGGTGTCTACTGAAAAAGGCACCCTATTTCTTTGGTCATAATTACGTTGTCTTGGGGCCCTATTGGATTCACCAGTTAACCACCTATACAAAGTGTGATTTTTATAATCATTCTGTGCTGTTTCCAATTTATTCTTCTTAAAGGTGATTAACTCCCCTTTGTATTTATCAATCTGTGCTGTTAATTTATCCAACCATTTGTCACTTTTATCATCAGCAAGTTTGGGCTGTGATTTCTCCCTAAATTCTGCCAAATCGGTCCTATTATGTACCAATTCCTGCCCTACTTCTTCCACCACTAACAAAATGAGATCTAAATAGCACTTATTAAGAACTCCGCACCACTTACTGCAGAATTTTGGATTGGTGCGGCCTATAGTGGGAACATTATGTATCCTAAAACCTCTTGGAATCTTTTTTTGGCGGTAATAGTCAGATAAGAACTGACCATGGAGTACCAAATCTACCTCTCTCTTGCTGAGTCGTAATAATTTGTAGTATAAATCAACAGCACTATCAGCCGGTATTTGACCAAATTCCTCTTGTTCAAACAACACTCTCTCAGCATCCTCGTCTGTCAAACTAATCTGCGCATTCTCTGCATTAGCCAACAATAAATCATCCAATAATTGAACCCCTTGAGACATATTATGACCAAGAATTTTTTTTAGTGTAGTTATGAAAAAGAAACTCAATCCACTATCTATTCTCAGTCCGACCAGTTTGAAAAACATATACACTATACAAATCTACAATCCCAAAGGCCTGCACCTTTGTATAAACAAGCAAAAATATATAATATTTATAAAATCATACAAGGTATGGTATTATGCCAGTGAATAATTGGAATATCATATAAATTTAATAATCACATTTCAAATGAGGTGCCATCTGTAATAGATAGTATTTATCAAATACAATCCACAAAATAGAAAAAATCTTTAAACAAATGCACACTCCCCAACAATTTACAAATGGTGCTCCCTTAAGTCCGTTCCTTCCCAGGTCCAGAATATTTAACTGTTGTTGGTAAAGGGCACTCAAACATCCAGAACAAATTTATGAAAATGTATTAATTACAAAAAAGAAACACTTTTAAAATCCATATTGATGGCAATGGTGAAGGGAGAATGCTTATATATCCATAGTCATTCCCAAATTTTTTTTAAATATATCTCTATACTCCAAGAGAATTTCAACATCAATGCAGCTTTATAAGATATAGTGTAAAAAGTCAAAACTTATCCGTTGTCGACCTCGGTCATCTAGTGACCGTCATAGACTCCTGCATCAAGCATAGACCACCTTTGTAGCCACAGCCATCCACACACACCTCAATAGACAAAGACCTTATATACCAAGTGGGAAAGATCATTTAATTATCTCAAGTAACTCCTACCAACTTCACATGTGCTATGACATGCCTCCCAGTATGCCGGTGTGCGTTCCAGCACACTGCGCATGCGCCGTTTTCGGCCCAACAAGTTACTTCCTGAACTCGCGTCTCCCAGGCAACACAATGTACAATGGCCGCTCCCCCCAGCATCACTCGTGAGTCACCACTTCTCTCATGTCCGGGGATGGGGCTGACCAATAGCGCTGAACACATGCATATCAGTGGTTACCATGGTAACCCGTTATCTGCACACCGCAGGTACAATCCCAGGATACACAAAAAAAGGAAACCAAACCACAATGCATTATCAGCCTAAAAGTGTCTGACACCCCTCACTTATTATACCCCAGTGAATAAATTAAATACTTCATGATAAATATACATCTGGGATGCAGGCCATTGTTGAGTTGTTATTGTCCTCGGCTATTTTCATATGCACACACACGGCATAACCATACCATTTGCAACAAAGCAAGCCGTGACAAACTGGGTAGACTCTGGTCATTATCTAATGTATCGACCATGTCGGCACTCCGTCAGGCTGTCAGCAACAGCCGGTTATGGGATAAAGCATGTCATATAAAGCCCCCCATATATAAACTTACTAACTCCTAATGTATAACTATATGAATTATCCACTTAAACGGCAATAAGGTTTATGTCTCATGGGTGTGTGTAGTTTCTTAAAAACATGACACATACCATACCTATATACATAGCATATTAAAATGTATATGTATATATATATATATATATATATATATATATATATATATATTAGAGATGAGCAGGTTCTGTTCCTCGGGATCCGAACCCCCCCCCGAACTTCACCCATTTTACACGGTTCCGAGGCAGCCTCGGATCTTCCCGCCTTGCTTGGTTAACCAGAACGCGTCCGAACGTCATCATCCCGTTGTCGGATTCTCGCGAGATTCGTATTCTATATAAGGAGCCGCGCGTCGCCGCCATTTTCACACGTGCATTGGAGATTGAACGGAGAGGACGTGGCTACGTTCTCTCCCTGAAAAGCTCCGTAATCTGTGCTCAGTGTGCTGAAAATATCTGTGCTCAGTGTGCTGCAAATAATCTGTGCTCAGTGTGCTGAAAATATCTGATCACAGTGCTGCATTGTGGGGACTGGGGACCACCAGTATAAGTATATACATGATGTGGCCATTCACTGGTACCTGGTGACAGAACGTATACTGGATTCCCCCACAATGTAACTTTATATCTGTCACCTATATACATGATGTGGTCATTCACTGGTACCTGGTGACAGAACGTATATTGGATTCCCCTACAATGTAACTTTATATCTGTCACCTATATACATGATGTGGTCATTCACTGGTACCTGGTGACAGAACGTATACTGGATTCCCCCACAATGTAACTTTATATCTGTCACCTATATATATATACATGATGTGGTCATTCACTGGTACCTGGTGACAGAACGTATACTGGATTCCCCCACAATGTAACGTTATATCTGTCACCTATATACATGATGTGGTTATTCACTGGTACCTGGTGACAGAACGTATACTGGATTCCCCCACAATGTAACTTTATATCTGTCACCTATATACATGATGTGGTTATTCACTGGTACCTGGTGACAGAACGTATACTGGATTCCCTCACAATGTAACTTTGTATCTGTCACCTATATACATGATGTGGTCATTCACTGGTACCTGGTGACAGAACATATACTGGATTCCCCCACAATGTAACTTTATATCTGTCACTTATATATATGATGTGGTCATTCACTGGTACCTGGTGACAGAACGTATACTGGATTCCCCCACAATGTAATGTTATATCTGTCACCTATATACATGATGTGGTCATTCACTGGTACCTGGTGACAAAACGTATACTGGATTCCCCCACAATGTAACTTTATATCTGTCACCTATATACATGATGTGGTCATTCACTGGTACCTGGTGACAGAACGTATACTGGATTCCCTCACAATGTAACTTTATATCTGTCACCTATATACATGATGTGGTTATTCACTGGTACCTGGTGACAGAACGTATACTGGATTCCCTCACAATGTAACTTTATATCTGTCACCTATATACATGATGTGGTCATTCACTGGTACCTGGTGACAGAACGTATACTGGATTCCCTCACAATGTAACTTTATATCTGTCACCTATATACATGATGTGGTCATTCACTGGTACCTGGTGACAGAACGTATACTGGATTCCCCCACAATGTAATGTTATATCTGTCACCTATATACATGATATGGTCATTCACTGGTACCTGGTGACAAAACGTATACTGGATTCCCCCACAATGTAACTTTATATCTGTCACCTATATACATGATGTGGTCATTCACTGGTACCTGGTGACAGAACGTATACTGGATTCCCTCACAATGTAACTTTATATCTGTCACCTATATACATGATGTGGTCATTCACTGGTACCTGGTGACAGAACATATACTGGATTCCCCCACAATGTAACTTTATATCTGTCACTTATATATATGATGTGGTCATTCACTGGTACCTGGTGACAGAACGTATACTGGATTCCCCCACAATGTAATGTTATATCTGTCACCTATATACATGATGTGGTCATTCACTGGTACCTGGTGACAAAACGTATACTGGATTCCCCCACAATGTAACTTTATATCTGTCACCTATATACATGATGTGGTCATTCACTGGTACCTGGTGACAGAACGTATACTGGATTCCCTCACAATGTAACTTTATATCTGTCACCTATATACATGATGTGGTTATTCACTGGTACCTGGTGACAGAACGTATACTGGATTCCCTCACAATGTAACTTTATATCTGTCACCTATATACATGATGTGGTCATTCACTGGTACCTGGTGACAGAACGTATACTGGATTCCCTCACAATGTAACTTTATATCTGTCACCTATATACATGATGTGGTCATTCACTGGTACCTGGTGACAGAACGTATACTGGATTCTAGGAATGTGCACTTGAAATTTTTCGGGTTTTGTGTTTTGGTTTTGGGTTCGGTTCCGTGGCCGTGTTTTGGGTTCGACCGCGTTTTGGCAAAACCTCACCGAATTTTTTTTGTCGGATTCGGGTGTGTTTTGGATTCGGGTGTTTTTTTTAAAAAAACCCTAAAAAACAGCTTAAATCATAGAATTTGGGGGTCATTTTGATCCCAAAGTATTATTAACCTCAAAAACCATAATTTTCACTCATTTTCAGTCTATTCTGAATACCTCACACCTCACAATATTATTTTTAGTCCTAAAATTTGCACCGAGGTCGCTGGATGACTAAGCTAAGCGACCCTAGTGGCCGACACAAACACCTGGCCCATCTAGGAGTGGCACTGCAGTGTCACGCAGTATGGCCCTTACAAAAAACACTCCCCGAACAGCACATGACGCAAAGAAGAAAAAAAGAGGCGCAATGAGGTAGCTGTGTGAGTAAGATAAGCGACCCTAGTGGCCGACACAAACACCTGGCCCATCTAGGAGTGGCACTGCAGTGTCACGCAGGATGGCCCTTCCAAAAAACACTCCCCAAACAGCACATGACGCAAAGAAGAAAAAAAGAGGCGCAATGAGGTAGCTGTGTGAGTAAGCTAAGCGACCCTAGTGGCCGACACAAACACCTGGCCCATCTAGGAGTGGCACTGCAGTGTCACGCAGGATGGCCCTTCCAAAAATCACTCCCCAAACAGCACATGACGCAAAGAAGAAAAAAAGAGGCGCAATGAGGTAGCTGTGTGAGTAAGCTAAGCGACCCTAGTGGCCGACACAAACACCTGGCCCATCTAGGAGTGGCACTGCAGTGTCACGCAGGATGGCCCTTCCAAAAAACACTCCCCAAACAGCACATGACGCAAAGAAGAAAAAAAGAGGCGCAATGAGGTAGCTGTGTGAGTAAGATAAGCGACCCTAGTGGCCGACACAAACACCTGGCCCATCTAGGAGTGGCACTGCAGTGTCACGCAGGATGGCCCTTCCAAAAAACACTCCCCAAACAGCACATGACGCAAAGAAGAAAAAAAGAGGCGCAATGAGGTAGCTGTGTGAGTAAGATAAGCGACCCTAGTGGCCGACACAAACACCTGGCCCATCTAGGAGTGTCACTGCAGTGTCACGCAGGATGGCCCTTCCAAAAAACACTCCCCAAACAGCACATGACGCAAAGAAGAAAAAAAGAGGCGCAATGAGGTAGCTGTGTGAGTAAGCTAAGCGACCCTAGTGGCCGACACAAACACCTGGCCCATCTAGGAGTGGCACTGCAGTGTCACGCAGGATGGCCCTTCCAAAAAACACTCCCCAAACAGCACATGACGCAAAGAAGAAAAAAAGAGGCGCAATGAGGTAGCTGTGTGAGTAAGATAAGCGACCCTAGTGGCCGACACAAACACCTGGCCCATCTAGGAGTGGCACTGCAGTGTCACGCAGGATGGCCCTTCCAAAAAACACTCCCCAAACAGCACATGACGCAAAGAAGAAAAAAAGAGGCGCAATGAGGTAGCTGTGTAAGTAAGATAAGCGACCCTAGTGGCCGACACAAACACCTGGCCCATCTAGGATTGGCACTGCAGTGTCACGCAGGATGGCCCTTCCAAAAAACACTCCCCAAACAGCACATGACGCAAATAAAAATTAAAGAAAAAAGAGGTGCAAGATGGAATTGTCCTTGGGCCCTCCCACCCACCCTTATGTTGTATAAACAGGACATGCACACTTTAACCAACCCATCATTTTAGTGACAGGGTCTGCCACACGACTGTGACTGAAATGACGGGTTGGTTTGGACCCCCACCGAAAAAGAAGCAATTAATCTCTCCTTGCACAAACTGGCTCTACAGAGGCAAGATGTCCACCTCATCATCATCCTCCGATATATCACCGTGTACATCCCGCTCCACACAGATTATCAATTCGTCCCCACTGGAATCCACCATCTCAGCTCCCTGTGTACTTTGTGGAGGCAATTGCTGCTGGTCAATGTCTCCACGGAGGAATTGATTATAATTCATTTTAATGAACATCATCTTCTCCACATTTTCTGGAAGTAACCTCGTACGCAGATTGCTGACAAGGTGAGCGGCGGCACTAAACACTCTTTCGGAGTACACACTTGTGGGAGGGCAACTTAGGTAGAATAAAGCCAGTTTGTGCAAGGGCCTCCAAATTGCCTCTTTTTCCTGCCAGTATAAGTACGGACTGTCTAACGTGCCTACTTGGATGCGGTCACTCATATAATCCTCCACCATTCTTTCAATGGTGAGAGAATCATATGCAGTGACAGTAGACGACATGTCCGTAATCGTTGTCAGTTCCTTCAGTCCGGACCAGATGTCAGCATCAGCAGTCGCTCCAGACTGCCCTGCATCACCGCCAGCGGGTGGGCTCGGAATTCTGAGCCTTTTCCTCGCACCCCCAGTTGCGGGAGAATGTGAAGGAGGAGATGTTGACAGGTCGCGTTCCGCTTGACTAGACAATTTTCTCACCAGCAGGTCTTTGAACCCCAGCAGACTTGTGTCTGCCGGAAAGAGAGATCCAAGGTAGGATTTAAATCTAGGATCGAGCACGGTGGCCAAAATGTAGTGCTCTGATTTCAACAGATTGACCACCCGTGAATCCTTGTTAAGCGAATTAAGGGCTCCATCCACAAGTCCCACATGCCTAGCGGAATCGCTCCCTTTTAGCTCCTCCTTCAATGCCTCCAGCTTCTTCTGCAAAAGCCTGATGAGGGGAATGACCTGACTCAGGCTGGCAGTGTCTGAACTGACTTCACGTGTGGCAAGTTCAGAAGGTTGCAGAACCTTGCACAACGTTGAAATCATTCTCCACTGCGCTTGAGACAGGTACATTCCACCTCCTATATCGTGCTCAATTGTATAGGCTTGAATGGCCTTTTGCTGCTCCTCCAACCTCTGAAGCATATAGAGGGTTGAATTCCACCTCGTTACCACTTCTTGCTTCAGATGATGGCAGGGCAGGTTCAGGCGTTTTTGGTGGTGCTCCAGTCTTCTGTACGTGGTGTCTGTACGCCGAAAGTGTCCCACAATTCTTCTGGCCACCGACAGCATCTCTTGCACGCCCCTGTCGTTTTTTAAAAAATTCTGCACCACCAAATTCAAGGTATGTGCAAAACAAGGGACGTGCTGGAATTTGCCCATATTTAATGCACACACAATATTGCTGGCGTTGTCCGATGCCACAAATCCACAGGAGAGTCCAATTGGGGTAAGCCATTCCGCGATGATCTTCCTCAGTTGCCGTAAGAGGTTTTCAGCTGTGTGCGTATTCTGGAAACCGGTGATACAAAGCGTAGCCTGCCTAGGAAAGAGTTGGCGTTTGCGAGATGCTGCTACTGGTGCCGCCGCTGCTGTTCTTGCGGCGGGAGTCCATACATCTACCCAGTGGGCTGTCACAGTCATATAGTCCTGACCCTGCCCTGCTCCATTTGTCCACATGTCCGTGGTTAAGTGGACATTGGGTACAACTGCATTTTTTAGGACACTGGTGAGTCTTTTTCTGACGTCCGTGTACATTCTCGGTATCGCCTGCCTAGAGAAGTGGAACCTAGATGGTATTTGGTAACGGGGGCACACTGCCTCAAGAAATTGTCTAGTTCCCTGTGAACTAACGGCGGATACCGGACGCACGTCTAACACCAACATAGTTGTCAAGGCCTCAGTTATCCGCTTTGCAACAGGATGACTGCTGTGATATTTCATCTTCCTCGCAAAGGACTGTTGGACAGTCAATTGCTTGGTGGAAGTAGTAAAAGTGGGCTTACGACTTCCCCTCTGGGATGACCATCGACTCCCAGCAGCAACAACAGCAGCGCCAGCAGCAGTAGGCGTTACACGCAAGGATGCATCGGAGGAATCCCAGGCAGGAGAGGACTCGTCAGAATTGCCAGTGACATGGCATGCAGGACTATTGGCATTCCTGGGGAAGGAGGAAATTGACACTGAGGGAGTTGGTGGGGTGGTTTGCGTGAGCTTGGTTACAAGAGGAAGGGATTTACTGGTCAGTGGACTGCTTCCGCTGTCGCCCAAAGTTTTTGAACTTGTCACTGAGTTATTATGAATGCGCTGCAGGTGACGTATAAGGGAGGATGTTCCGAGGTGGTTAACGTCCTTACCCCTACTTATTACAGCTTGACAAAGGCAACACACGGCTTGACAAATGTTGTCCGCATTTCTGGTGAAATACTTCCACACCGAAGAGCTGATTTTTTTGGTATTTTCACCAGGCATGTCAACGGCCCTATTCCTCCCACGGACAACAGGTGTCTCCCCGGGTGCCTGACTTAAACAAACCACCTCACCATCAGAATCCTCCTGGTCAATTTCCTCCCCAGCGCCAGCAACACCCATATCCTCCTCATCCTGGTGTACTTCAACACTGACATCTTCAATCTGACTATCAGGAACTGGACTGCGGGTGCTCCTTCCAGCACTTGCAGGGGGCGTGCAAATGGTGGAAGGCGCATGCTCTTCACGTCCAGTGTTGGGAAGGTCAGGCATCGCAACCGACACAATTGGACTCTCCTTGTGGATTTGGGATTTCGAAGAACGCACAGTTCTTTGCGGTGCTTTTGCCAGCTTGAGTCTTTTCAGTTTTCTAGCGAGAGGCTGAGTGCTTCCATCCTCATGTGAAGCTGAACCATTAGCCATGAACATAGGCCAGGGCCTCAGCCGTTCCTTGCCCCACAATGTAACTTTATATCTGTCACCTATATACATGATGTGGTCATTCACTGGTACCTGGTGACAGAACGTATACTGGATTCCCCCACAATGTAACTTTATATCTGTCATCTATATAATTAATAATTAGTAGTACAGTACAGTAGGCAATTGTTGTATCTTGCAGCTCTGTGTCACTGCAAGTATCCATTCCATATCTGTGCAGCATTTTTGTGAGCAGTATATATAGTATTACAGTGCAGCATTTTGGTGACTAACAGTATATAGTTGTACAGTAGGCCATTGCTGTATCTTGCAGCTCTGTCACTGCAAGTATCCATTCCATATCTGTGCGGCATTTTTGTGAGCAGTATATATAGTATTACAGTGCAGCATTTTGGTGACTAACAGTATATAGTTGTACAGTAGGCCATTGCTGTATCTTGCAGCTCTGTGTCACTGCAAGTATCCATTCCATATCTGTGTGGCATTTTTGTGAGCAGTATATATAGTATTACAGTGCAGCATTTTGGTGACCCAACAGTATATAGTTGTGTACAGTAGGCCATTGCTGTATCTTGCAGCTCTGTGTCACTGCAAGTATCCATCCATTCCATTTTCTTCCAGTGATTTGGACCAATAATACCATTGATTAGAACGAATAATTCCAGTGATTTTGTCATTTTCTTCCAGTGATTTGGACCAATAATACCATTGATTAGAACGAATAATTCCAGTGATTTTGTCATTTTCTTCCAGTGATTTGGACCAATAATACCATCGATTAGAACAAATAATTCCAGTGATTTTGTCATTTTCTTCCAGTGATTTGGACCAATAATACCATTGATTAGAAAGAATAGTTCCAGTGATTTTGTCATTTTCTTCCAGTGATTTGGACCAATAATACCATTGATTAGAACGAATAATTCCAGTGATTTTGTCATTTTCTTCCAGTGATTTGGACCAATAATACCATTGATTAGAACAAATAATTCCAGTGATATTGAGGTGTTTGTGTCGCTTAGCTTAGCCGTCCAGCGACCACAGTGCACCTCTTTTTCTCTTTTCTTTGCATCATGTGCTGTTTGGGGCCAATTTTTTTAAGTGCCATCCTGTCTGACACTGCAGTGCCACTCCTAGATGGGCCAGGTGTTTGTGCCGCCCTATTGGATCGCTTTGCTTAGTCATCCAGCCAGGGCCGGTGCTAGGGTGTTCGGCGCCCCCCTGCAAACTATAAATTTTGCGCCCTCCCTCTTATACTGTAGTTAATAAAATGAGAGCGTGCGTCGGAGGCCGCAAAAAAGGATTATGGTTTCCCACGAGGTGTGACCACATAACAGTACCCCCAATTCAAATTATGTCACACAGTAGCACAATCTTATTCACATTTTACCGCACATACAATGAGCTGAAATTCACATTATACCATACGGTATGAGCCAAAATTCACATTATACCACACGGTATGAGACAAAATTCACATTATAGCACACAGAATGAGCCAAAATTCATATTATAGCACACAGAATGAACCGAAATTCACATTATAGCACACAGTAGGACCCGAAATTCACATTATACCACACGGTATGAGCCGAAATTCACATTATAGCACACAGAATGAGCCAAAATTCCCAGTATACCACACGGTATGAGCCGAAATTCAAATAATAGCACATAGAATGAGCCAAAATTCACATTATAGCACACAGAATGAGTCGAAATTCACATTATAGCACAGAGCATGAGCCGAAAGTCATATTATAGCACACAGAATGAGCTGAAATTCACATTATAGCTCATAGAATGAGCCGAGATTCAAATTATGCCACATGGTGTCAATTCAGGGAGAGTGACAGCAGGGACAGGGAGAGAGAGGGAAAGTGACAGCAGGGACATAGGGACAGGGAGAAGGAAAGTGACAGCAAGGACATAGGGAAAGGGAGCGTGACAGAGAGAGGGATAGCAAGGGCATACAGTAGGGACTAGGGAGAGAGAAAGGCAGCAGGGTAAGATTACCTATTTAGCAGCGGCGGTGCTGAGGATGCTGTGGTCTGCGGTGCAGTGTATTAGGAGGCTGTGGTTGACATGGTACGGAAGTGCAGAGAAGGACTGAGGGCGGCAGCAGGGCGGCTGAGGGCAGTGGCGGTGTAGCAGAGGAGGAGGCAGAGGGCGGTGGCAGTGCAAGGAGGAGGAAGCTGTGGTTGGTGGCACTCCTATGACCACAGCACCACTATTTAAAATCCGCCTTGGACCTGCAGCCAATAAGGAGGGGGCAGGATAAGATCAGTGGGCAGGATGGGAGCGGTGGTGCGGAGCAGGAGGGGGCAAGATGGGAGTAGTGGTGCGGAGCAGGATAGGAGCAGTGGTGTAGAGCAGGGGGCAGGATGGGAGCAGTGGTGCGGAGCAGGGGGGGCAGGATGGTAATGAAAGGTACTCATTCTCGCTCGCTAAGTTAAACAAGAATGTCACCTGCTCCCCACAGCTCCCGGGTCCCGGCCGCCGTTGTTCCCTCTGTGGAAAGTGGCATCAGCCTCACACAGGAGCCGCGGCGCTAAGACAGATAGCCAGAGCAAGTGTGACTAGAGCTCCTGCCATGTCCCGCTCCTCCGTCTCCTCACAAGTCCCATCAACAGAGCAGCTCTCCTGTGCTCCAGGAGCCTCATACCGGGGATTCGACAGGAGAAGCGTGGAGACACTACATGGCACACGAACGAGACGTGACCGGGCACCTCGAGGGCGACATTAATCGTCAGCATGGGGGGACACATTAACCGGTGGCAAGCTTGTGAGTGGGGGGTGCTATGATGCCTATGGTCTGCACACTGCTATTAGTAAAATAAAAACAAAAAACTTCCATACATACATTACACATACATTATAAATAATTATACATACATTACATATACATTATACATAATTATACATACATTATACATACCGTCCACAGGAGGGGACGGGTGCAGTGTGGTGCTGAAAAATGAATTAAGAGGTGGGGAGGAGAGGGGAGGGAGACCGTGACTTCACCAGAGAAGAGAGCCGTGTGGACCGGTGAAGAAGAGCCGCTTCTCGTTGCCGGAGACGCAACGAGAAGAGGGAGTAAGGTAACCGACGCCAGGATGCTACAGTGTGACAAGCGCACAGCAGCAGGGATGCAGAGCAGGGACAGCGCCTCTCCAGCCCAGTGCTCCGTGCTTTGCATCCCTTCGCTGAGCGTGTTACGCCGGGCCTGGTGACAGGAGGGGCAAGTCAGGGAGGGGAGGAGACCATCTTTCTCCTTGTAGCCCATGGCTAGCAGCAGCGCACCGTTATTAGTCCTGCTGACTGAGCCACTGGTTGATGGCCCCCAAGTGCTGTGGGCCCCCATGCATTGCACTGGCTGCTGCGGCGAAAGTTCCACCTCTGCCATCTACCGTTAATGCCTGCAGAAGTGAAACTTATACACACACAAACACATATACATACATACACACATACATATACATACATACATACATATACAAACACATACACACATATACATATATACATACAGTACACACACACACACACACACACACACACACACACAAACACACACACATATATATACATACACACATATACATATACATAGACAGTACATACACACACTTTCTCTCACCTTTTTTCCATCCACTTACAGTATCACAGGCTGGTTGGCTGGAAGGGATCTGCCTCAGCTTGGGGATCCCGTTTAGCCCCGCCCCTTTTCGGTTGTGTAACCATGCCCCCTTTAGTCCATGTAGCTCTGCCCACCTTCCATCCGCTCATCATGCCTCTGTAGGGAAGGAAGGAGGGAGGGCTTTAAACGGACGGCGCTGCTGCCTGTCACTTTGCATTTGCAGGCGGCAGCAGCAGGGTCAGAGGCCAGGCTCAGGGCAGCGCAGCACAGGGATGCAGAGCAGGAAGGCGCCTCTCCAATCAGGCGCCTACCTGCTTTGCATCCCTTTGCTGAGCGGGTAGCGCCGGGCCTGCATCCAGCGACCTCAGTGCAAATTTTAGGACTAAAAATAGTATTGTGAGGTGTGAGGTGTTCAGAATAGACTGGAAATTAGTGGAAATTGTGGTTATTGAGGTTAATAATACTATAGGATCAAAATTACCCCCAAATTCTATGATTTAAGCTGTTTTTGAGGGGTTTTTGAAAAAAAACACCCGAATCCAAAACACACCCGAATCCGACAAAAAAATTTCAGGGAGGTTTTGCCAAAACACAGCTGCGGAACCGAATCTAAAACCAAAACACAAAACCCGAAAAATGTCCGGTGCACATCTCTAATATATAATGACAACCCATTAATAAGATAATAGTCGCTGGAATAAAAAGCAAAACTAAATAAAAGAATAACCTTAACGCATTGACCTTATCGTCTGTTGTCGGATCAGAATATTTATGACATACTTATTTTTACCTCAATAGTGATGTATATTAGTTTGCACAGTCCCTGATACTACATGTGGAACCTGCAGATTAGTTACTCTGCTCCATTGCAGATGCTCCTCTCTCAGTTGGTAGAGAGAAGAAGATGATTTGTAACTGTTTTCATACTTAACAGTAAATTATTGTGTTGCGAATTCCTTTGTCAAATCTTGGAGAGAGATAACTTGAAGAAACTTTAAGTACCAACCAATATACCAGGATACCAGCGTCGATATGCTGACTGTCGGTCACGCATACCCAAGCTTGCACTGGCCAACAGGGGTACAGGGGAAACCACCGGTGGGCCCCACTGCCTGGGGGCCCACCTCCTGCTCTAAGGATCAGGTTCCAGACTGTGCACTTGAATTATACATTATACATATGTTACCTTATACTGGACTATGGTGTATTTTCTACAGTGCATTGCTGTTATTAATCTGTTATTAATCTGGTACATTATTCTCATGCATGCAGCAGCTGAATTTACTGTATATATTTATGATATGTATTTATGAAGGGCCTAAAAGTTGCACTATCTAATGATTAGTCAAACCAATGAGGTGACAGGCCACACTCCCTCTGCTGACTGGCCACACCCTTAACATGTGCCCCTACCACTGCATTTCCCCGGTGGGCCCTACATGCCCCAGTCCGACACTGTACGGGAACACAGGGGGTCAAGCTAGGTACAAAGTACTCAGGTGATTGGGAGCGTTTAATCCGATCCACTGAGTGATCACAAAGGTGTGTTCCCAGGTTAAGGAGTGACCACATAATTGGCATAACAGGACTGACAATGTTTGTCTTTAATGTGTATACATTGCCCTTCTAACAACGGGGGTCATTCCGAGTTGTTTGCTCATTGACGATTTTCGCTATGCTGCGATTTGTTGCTAATTGCGCATGCGCAAGGCACGCAGGGCGCATGCGCTTAGATATTTAACTAAAAACTTAGCAGATTTGCTGTGGATTCTGCGGCGCTTTTCAGTCGCTCTGCTGAACGGTGAGTGATTGACAGGAAAGGGGCGTTTCTGGGTGGTAACTGAGCGTTTTCCGGGAGTGTGCTCAAAAACGCAGGCGTGTCAGGGAAAAACGCGGGAGTGTCTGGAGAAACGGGGGAGTGGCTGGCCGAACGCAGGGCGTGTTTGTGACGTCAAACCAGGAACTAAACGGACTGAGCTGATCGCAATCTGTGAGTAGGTCTGGAGCTACTCAGAAACGGCAAAGAATTATTTATTAGCAGTTCTGCTAATCTTTCGTTCGCTATTCTGCTAAGCTAAGATACACTCCCAGAGGGCGGCGGCCTAGCGTGTGCAATGCTGCTAAAAGCAGCTAGTGAGCGAACAACTCGGAATGAGGGCCAATATGTTTTAACTTTTATGCCAACTATAAGTTAAATAGAGTTTTGATTTCTACACTGCTGAGTTATAACATTTATCTTGTAAGATTGTGTTTCAAGGGCCCATCAACTATAAATACAATGGAATTGATTTTTATGTGGCATAAAATGTAATCACTTGTGCTGTGCTCATCAGCCGACCACTCACGAACAATCTCCCATGCAGTTACTAAAAATACTCTTTTATACAGAATTCTGTAACAACATGATATATTGACATTCTTCAATGCTTCATAAAGAGGTGACCTTTATGTGTGTTACTGAGTGGCTGCAATATTCCAGGCTACCTGGGTACTTCTCACATATAAAATGTCCTGACAGTGTTTTAGTAGAAATTCTGGAACTTCCAGCCGGACTGGACAGGGCAAAGTAACTGATGCCATTTATAATATGTACTGGAGTATGTTTGCTGTTCTCTGGCAGAGTTGGAGAAAATGTTGGTATACACAGTGCTTTTTGTATAGTACTTGATGGTATTGTTACTAAGATGTTCGGTATGTGTGACCGGTGGACAGGATGCCAGCGGTCACAATACCAATGCCGGCTTCCCGATATTTGGGGCAAGGTAAGTATGTGATCCCCTCTCTCCCACCCCCTAACTCTAACCCTCTATTCCCACAGCCTAACCCTAACCTCCCCCTTAGTGCTCAATTATAACCTCCCCTGCGGGTGCCTAAACCTAACCCCCCCTCCTCGCAGCCTAACCCTAACCCACCTTCCTTAGTGCCTAAACCTAACCTCTCCTGGTGGTGCCTAACACCCCTTCCCCACCTTAAGCCTAACCCAGGGTAGCACCTAAACCTAATCTCCCTTCCCCACCCGGCCCTGATCCTAACCCACCCACTATACCTACAGTTGGGATGCCGGCTGTAGGGATCCTTGTGTCGGTATTCCAGCTGCCCGGATCCCGACAGCTGGTATCTTAACTGCATCCCTTACTAAGGAATCTGATCACTATCCATTAACATATTCACTTACTTTTGTAGAAATTAAGTATCGGGACCATTCATTATAAAGGTAATGCAGCTATATCAAGGATATCTCTTGCTTACTTTTAAACTTTGATCTGGCCCGGTGTCCTCATAAAATAGTACGGGAGCCTACAGTAAATTCATCAAGCACTGAAAATTCTACATTTTCAGAGCTTGACAGCAAGAACCTATACATCTTCAGATGGCATTGATTCCCGGAGCCCCAACACTTTCATTGGGAAGGAGGTCTGGGTTGCAAAAAGCCTTCAGCTCTCTCCACAGGACACCAGAGTCTTCGTCACATGCAAGAACCCTAGTTCGGCATGCAACCCACATAAGGATTTGTGCTCCAACAAGTCTTGTGCCTCCAAATATGTAATTTTTCCCCAGCCATCCTGGCTGCAATTCATGGCAACACACCCACAACACACTCTTACCATACTTTGGCCTCTTCTATGTACAACCCTTAATGCCTGTCCCAGGCCCTTGGCACAGGTGTCTGCAAGTGCAAGTGGCCTACAAAAAAAGATGCATATCACAATAAAACGTTGCGGGTGAATATATCTAACTCTGAATGAGGTCATCACAGGCAGCTGGAGGCCCCCAAATGGAAAAATTTTACTAGTCTTGTGTAACACTCAAGAAGTACGTCGTCACCAGAGGCGGATTGGCCATAGGGTTCACAGGGTAGATTCCCGGTGGGCCGACGCACCCGTGGGGCCTGTTTTATTTGAGGACATGTGATCCTTTTTTTAGACATAATGAATAAGATGCAAAATAATTTGCATATATGAAAGTGACTTTGCCACTTAGCCTGTGATTGCAGATGATCTAGTGTATACTCTGTCTGCCTGCTTGGCTGACATATAAGATTGAGTGAATAGGGATTGGGATACGGTTGGTGTAATAAGCAAGAAAATATATCTTTCTAAAGAATTATATAGTTTCCTAAATTCTGAGGGTGTATCATATAATGTGCTCATAATATTTAATTTTATTTCATTTTAACTTCCCCCTTGATGCTGGACATGCCCACTACCTGGAAAGTCTTGGGGGGAGGGTGCTGCTGCCATGGCCCATGGCTAGACCTTACACCTCTGGTGCTGCCCATGTGGGGCCACTAGTACAAATTTTTCCAGGGCCGCTTTTTGTTCCCAATCCGCCCCTGGTCGTCACTGTGTCAACATTCAAAGTGTCAACATGAACAGTTTAGTACAGTACAGGTTTAGGCTGAGCTTAGGGTTAGCGCTAGTGCTAGGTTTAGGTTTAGTCTGCGGTTAGGGTTAGGAGTTTTATTAAAATGCTATGACAACATACCATCTCACAATGTGAACATAATGACCATGTAGCTATTGTGCATGTCGACATGTAGGATGCCGACATGAGACCATGTCATTAATCTGAATTTTAACATTGTGAATGTTGACATAACGTGCCACACCCTGTTGCAAATGCCACCCTGCCCTCCCAGCTCAACGCCGTATAATATAATTTGTCATTTTGAAAACAGTAGTGTTCAGGGGTGTGTGCATAATAAGTGAAAGATGCATGTGTGCGTAATAGGTAAAAAAAATGTGTGTGCGTAATAAGTGAAAGAGGTGTGTGTACGTAATAAGTAAAAGAGGTGTGTGCATAATAAGTGAAAGAGGTGTGTAAGTGTGTAATAAGTGAAAGAGGTGTGTGCATAATAAGTGAAAGAGATGTGTGTATGTGTGTAAAAAGTGAAAGAGGTATGTGCATAATAAGTGAAAGAGATGTGTGTATGTGTGTAATAAGTGAAAGAGGTGTGTGCATAATAAGTGAAATAAATGTGTGTGCGTAATAAGTGAAAGAGGTGTGTGTGCTAAATAAGTGAAAGAGGTGTGTGTGTGTGTGTGCATAATAAGTGAAAGAGGTATGTACCGGATGTGTGTATTAAGTGAAAGAGGTGTGTGCATATAAAGTGAAAGAGGTGTATGCGTAATAAGTGAAAGAAGTGTGTGTGTGCATAATAGGTAAAAGAGGTGTGTGTACATAATAAGGGGGTCATTCTGACCTGATCGCTCACTGCTGTTCATCGCAGCGCAGCTATCCGGTCAGAAGTGCTCCAGTGCCGCAGTACGCTGGCGCATGTGAGACAGCCGAAGGCTGTCGTTGCCTAGCGATTGCCTCTGCCTGATTGACAGGCAGAGTCGGTCGCTGGGTGGGAGGGGTCGGCATGGCGTTTTGTGGGCGCGGTCCGGCCAACGCAGGCCGGGGGCGGGCCGCGGTGGCTGCGTGATGTCACATGCAGCTGCTGAAACCTGGGCAGCGACGAGTAACTCCCAGACAGCTGCAGGAGCTGCGCTGGACGGGAGTTACTGTTCAAATGCAAAAGCATCGCTGCTGTGCAATGCTTTTGTACTTGTGTGGGGAGGGGGGCGGCCTGACATGCGGGGCAGACTAGCCCTGTGCTGGGCGTCCTACTGCATGTCAGTGTTAATGATCGTCGCTGTGCTAATTTTAGCACAGCTACGATCAGGTCAGAATGGCCCCCTAAGTCAAAGAGGTGTGTATGCGTACAGGGCATCTCATCAGAAATTCTGGGGCCCGGGACTCGCAAAATAGGCAGCCCCCCCCTAAAATAAATAAATAATTATATATATAATATAATTATAATATAATTATATATATAATTATATATATATAAAGTAAATAAATTTATATACAAAATAAATATATATACACATACATACATACATACATACATAAACACACACACACACACACTTTCTCTCTCCCACTCACTCTCCCTCAACTTACCTATCACAGGCTGGCTGGAGCTGTAGCAGCCTGGTCCTGTGTAGCTCCGCCCGCTCTGTTTCGTGTAGCTCCGCCCCTTTTTATAATGAGACCTGGCACTGTCACAGGAGAAGGGAGAGGACGCTGCAATCTTCTATTGAAAAGTCTCTGTCAAAATGGCCGCCGCCTCAGTGGAGACAGTTATTAAAGATACTAGAGGAGCCTCCTCTAGTATCTTTAGTAACTGTCTCCTCTGAGGCAGCGGCCATTTTGGGAGGGACGTTTACAATAGAAGCTTGCAGCGTCCTCTCCCCCTCCATTACAGAACTCGGTAATGAAAAGTGGACGGAGCTTCGCGGCGGCGGACGGCGGCATGAGCGGTCCGGGCCCTCTCCTCCTGTTAGAGAGTTCGGGCCTGGGACATCTGTGCCCACAGCACCCCCCTGATGGCAGGCCTGTATGCGTAGTAGGTGAAAGAGGTGTGTATACGTGTAATAGGTGAAAGAGGTGTGTGTGCTTAATAAGTGAAAGAGGTGTGTGTACGTGTAATAGGTGAAAGAGGTGTGTGCTTAATAAGTGAAAGAGGTGTGTGTGTGCATAATAAGTGAAAGAGGTGTGTATGCGTAAGAAGTGAAAGAGGTGTGTATGTGTGTAATAAGTGATAGAGGTGTGTGTGCATAATAAGTGAAAGAGGTGTGTGTGTAATAAGTGAAAGAGGTGTGTGTGTGTGTGTGTGTGTGTGTGTGTAATAAGTGAAAGAGGTGTGTGCGTAATAAGTGAAAGAGGTGTATGTGTGCATAATAGGTGAAAATGGTGTGTGTGCGTAATAAGTGAAAGAGGTGTGTGTAATAAGTAAAAGAGGTATGTGTGCGTAAATGTGAAAGAGGTGTGTTTGTGTGTGTGTTTGTGTAATAAGGGAAAGAGGTATGTGTGCTATATATGTACACATATAGGGTCACCTCAGTCCCGTCCCCTTCCCCACCTATGCTTGCAGGGATAACTAGGGGTAGGTAGGTATTTTGGACGCTGTCCTTCTTTACCATCTCTCAGGCTGGGTATGGATCATAGGGTCGACCAGACTTAGGTCGATAGTGTCTAGGTCGACCACTATTGGTCGACAGTAACTAGGTCGATACCTTTTAATAGGTCGACACACGCATTAGGTCGACATGACAAAAGGTCGACATGAGGTTTTTATTTTTATTTTTTGGTGTCATTTTCTTTGTAGAGTGACCGGGAACCCCAATTAGTGCACTGTGTCCCCTTGCATGTCTCGCTTTGCTCGCCATGCTTCGGGCAAGGTGCCTCGCTCCGCTACCGCTGCGCTCGACACAGGTTACCGTTCCCAATTGTAGTCCACGTGGATTGTAAAGTATGAAAAAGTTTAAAAAATGAAAAAAATTGTGAGAAACTTGTGTTGACATTTTGTCATGGCGACCTAGAACATGTCAACCTAGTAACCATGTCCACCTAGAATCCATGTCCACCTAATGCATGTCGACCAATAGTGGTCGACCTAATGCATGTCGACCTAAGTGTGGTCAACCTAGAGACCGGATACCCTCAGGCTCTAGGACTGGCATGCTGCCAACAGAAGTCTCCCACAAAACTACCAAAAGGGCTTAAACATTGCTATAAAAGAGTTTCCTTTTATTTGTGTGTACTGTGCACGTTTTCTCCTCACCCTTTTTAATTTACTATATAAAAGCGAAAATCCGTCCTTCTGTCTTTCTATACAAATCCAAACAGTTTACAAGAGAAGATCATGAAATTTTACATACAAGCGTATTAAAACACGGCGGAGGCAACTAAAACAATTAGAAATCCCTAGCACCCCTGGGGGGGGAGAGACAGCAGCACAGAGTATATCAGGAGAGAGCATAACTCCGGAATTGCTGGAACAATGTACTCAAAAATTGGTACACATATGCTTTACAATCTGGCAACAAACACCTTGGGGGAAACACACCCCTAGCACCCCTAGGCGTGAGGCAGCAGCACTGAGTATTTAAGCAAACAGCATAACTCTGGAATGCCAGCAGCAATTTACAACAAACTTGACACACATATGACTTTCACTGTGGAAACAAACACTGTGGCGGTCAGACACCCCTAGCACACCTAGGGGTGGAACAGCAGCACAGAGTATGTCAGCAGACAGCATAACTGTGGAAGGCCTGGAGCAATTTACACCAAACTTGGTACACATATGACCTACAAGCTGGGAACAAACACTGTGGTTGTAAGACACTCCTAGCACCCCTAGGGGTGAGGCAGCAGCACAGAGTTTTTCAGCAGACAGCATAACTGTGGAATGCCTGGAGCAATTTACACCAAACTTGCTACACATATGACTTACACTCTGGGAACAAACACTGTGGGGGTAACACACCACTAGCACCGCTAGGGGTGGGCCAGTAGCACAGACTATATCAGGACATGCATGATATGTCAGTGATGACAGGGCTGCATGTGACAGGGCCAGTGACATTATGTGAGTGCAGGTAGCACAAACCCAGACACTGACAGTTATATAGTGGAAGTACTGTAGCACGGTCCCCCAGCAGCACAAAGTATATCAGGAGATACATAATGTGCTGCGCTATATTAGAAACTGTAAAAAAAAATTATAATTTCACAGGGGCACTGACATGATGTGAGGAGGGGAATGGAGGTAGCAGGAAGCCACAGACTGAGAGTTGTATAGAGGGAAGAGCAGGGTCCCTTGAGGGACCAAAAATGGTGTCCGGACACTACACAAATCGCATCAGGGAAGCAAGATATGCCTATATACTATATCTCCAACCAACGTAAATTAATGAACAACTATCATTCTAATTTACCATCCTCATCCTGTAGTGAAGTACGGGTATTCAGCTATCTACAATGTTGTTTATACTGTGTGTTTAATATTGACATGTATTTTTTTAAACAGACATTCTTAAAATCCCAGGCAACGCCGGGTACTCCAGCTAGTACGGAATAAATGTTACTTATCATACACAGAGTACTTTAAAACATTTTAAGCAGAACACTACTACAGTACATATGGTAACATTGTGTTGCAAATTACAATACATTTTAACCACAATTTTGTGTCCTTATTTATACTATGCAAGTGCTTGTTCTCTCTCTCTCTCTCTCTCTCTCTCTCTCTCTCTCTCTCTCTATCTATCTATCTATCTATCTATCTATCTATCTATCTATCTATCTATCTATCTATCTATCCATCTATCTATCTATCTATATATATATATATATACACACACACACACACACACACACACACACACACAGTGGGGCAAAAAAGTATTTGGACAGCCACCGATTGTGCAAGTTGACCCACTTAGTTTCAAAACTAAAGCACATTTGCAAATATTTATCGTTAAATAATAACGCAGTATAGTATGAAAATTAAGGTTTGCACAATATACTGTAAGGAGCAATAAAAAATGAAGCTTTCTGCGTAAAACTAATATAAAAATAATTGCATTTGTTGTTTACTCTTGATCTTTGCTACAGGGAAATGAAGAAGAGATAAATATTTAAGACACATTTTATTGCTATTTCCAAATTTGACAATATGCCCTTAGGACCACAGAGCTGTGCTGGAGTCAATGTCTGAAGCCCGACGCTAGGCTCCACCTCCTTGCCACTGCTCTACGAACAGTAAAGATGACAGAACACTGGAGATGGAACAAATATATTGTTTCCTTAGTGTTATTATCTATGTGCTGCGTGTCTGAACTGTAGGAGCATAGAATTATGCTGTCAGATAAAGACCCACAGATCTGTTTCTGGAATGCACAATTACACATCTGTGTTGACAACACAATGCTCTAAAAATGATCACATTAATTTATAGTTTCAAACTTTAATATTCTATTGGTAGCTTATTCTGGGCATCCACCATCTCGGAGGCAGGCGACCTGTGGATCTCAGCTCTGGCTACTTAGATTATTCCCTCTCTTCTTCATTCTAGCACTGTCTTCCGGTAATACACACTCTAGGGTAGATGTAACAATAAACCATAGCATTTGACAGCAGATAAGAACCACTTGGCTCATCTACATACACACACACTAGGGTTAATTTTTATTTGATGCCAATTAAACAACCAGTATATTTTTGGAGTGTGGGACGAAACCGGAGTACCTGGAGAAAACCCGGGGAGAATGTACAAACTCCACACAGTTACGGCCATGGTGGGAACCCATGACCTTAGTGCTGTCAGGCAGTAATGCTAACCATTACATCATGAATCAAGCCTTCTAAACAGATAGAATGGAGAAATTGCCCATAGCAACTTATCAACTTTTAACTGTCATTTCCGTACAGATCCCTCTTAGCAACTGGGACTCCTTCCCATAGAAAAGGAAAAGGGTGCAGAAACAAACGCCATCTGGAGATGACGAATGTTCCCACAATCAACCAATATTTTCAGAGCTTGATGAATTTAGGTCCCCGTACTAGTGTACGGGGACAGCAGGCCAATCGGGATTGAAAGGTAAGCAGGAGATATCCGTGATATTTCCTGCGTTAAGTTTTTAATGAGTAGGATTGAATATTCCTGTAATTTCTACAAAAGTAGGTAAAAATTTTGATTTTCACCTGCTTTCTATAAAATAAGTGATCAGGGCCGGCTCCAGGCCTACTAGTACCCACGAGTGAAAAAATTTCAAAGCGCCCCCCCCATGCCCCCAGCAGTGCCAACTACACATGACCTGCCCCCCCAGCAGTGCCAGATAGACATGATATGCCCCCCAGAAGTGCCAGCTACACATGATATGCCCCCAGCAATGCCAGCTACACCTGGTATGCCCCTCAGCAGTGCCAGATACATAAATGCCCCCACAGTGCCAGGTATGCCCCCACAGTGCCAGATACATAAAAGCCCCCACAGTGTCAGATAGACATGATATGCCCCCCAGAAGTGCCAGCAACACATGACATGCCCCCCAGCAGTGCCAGCTACACATGGTGTGCCCCTCAGCAGTGCCAGATTCACATGACATGCCCCCAGCAGTGCCAGCTACACATGACATGCCCCCAGCAGTGCCAGCTACACATGACATGCCCCCCATCAGTGCCAGATACACATAACATGCCCCTCAGCAGTGCCAGAAACATAAATGCCCCCACAGTGCCAGGTATGCCCCCACAGTGCCAGATACATAAAAGCCCCCACAGTTCCATATATGCCCCCACAGTGCCAGATACATAAATGCCCCCACAGTGCCAGATATGCCCCCACAGTGCCAGATACATAAATACCCCCACAGTGCGAGATATGCCCCCACAGTGCCAGATACATAAATGCCCCTACAGTGCCAGATATGCTCCCACAGTGCCAGATACATAAATGCCCCCACAGTGCCAGATATGCCCCTACAATGCCAGATATAGCCCAACAGTGCCAGATACATAAATGCCCCCACAGTGCCCTGCCCAATACATAAATGCCCCAAAACAGTGCCCGATACATAAATGCCCCCACAGTACCTGGCACCTGCTGTGCTGCTGCTGGAAGGTAGAGTGCTGAGGGCCGCAGGTGGACTCTTGCTAAACTACAGTGCGCGCTATGCACGCTGCGTGGCACCGGCGTCTGACGTCAGACGTTGGCGCCACACAGCGCGCACAGAACAGTTTTGTCCGGGCAGCAGGCTGGCTCCAGGCACGAATATGGCGGCACCAGCGTGCAGCGCCCATTAAGGGTGGCGCCCCGCGCGGCCGCTCTATTCGAACATGCCTGGAGCCGGCCCTGTAAATGATGATGAATGGACCCCCTTATATAGTCAAGTAAATGTCCCACATGCACCTTATCAAACATATCAAACATACTTATGATAACCCTTGTACTGCCAGCATCCCTGGAAGGGGGTAAATTTCATTATTAGGATACCCTTATCTTGCTTAAATTCATGAAAGTAGTGCCTCCACCCAAGTTTTTCTCATTCCAGAGTTGAAGAACTTGTCAAGGTCCCGGGCTGTAACTAAAGGTGTGCTACTGGTTCTGCGACAGAGAACGCAGAGCTTCGTGGGCAGCACTATTGCAACCCCACCGCCGCAGCTTCTGGCAACCTACATCCAGGGGCTGGCTGGCAACTTTCAGCCTGGGGGGCAGACTCAAGCAAATGAACTAGCTTTCCACGGGGAATGCAAAATGCAAAAATGGCCCTGGGACACTTAAATTGCACTGGCCGAGGGGGCAGAAGGCACCCTGCCCCCCTGCCCAGCCAGCCCCTGCCTACATCCAGGCTTGTTGCTGAATCCCCACTGGAGCATCCTATGTACACTCCAGACAAGCATATTGCAATCTGTCTTTAGGACACTCCGGTCAGCTCTGCACTTACGGTGCTGGCAGCCCCGCCCCTACAGTATGACATAATGATGTCATGTGCTCAGGGGGGCGGAGCCAGCACAGGGCGTACTTGAGTCCTGTTACAGATCTGGCAAAGTTTAGCAAGAGTTGAACTGGGAAGCTACTAGTTACTCCCCAACCCCCATAAAATGGATTTATACCGCATTCAGATCGCAAATGCCGGATTCCACCCGGTAAAAGAAACGTGTCCTTACCGGGTGGGATCCGGCATTTGCGCTCCTTTGCTGGCTTTCCGACCCGGCAATATACCGGGTCGGTTGCCATAGCAGCGGGGGGGGGGGGGGGGGGGGGGGCGCAGCAGCAGCAGGGGCGGGGGTGGAGGCGGCGCTGGGAGATGAGCTCATCTCCTGCGCCGCCTCTCCCTATGCTGTGAATGGGAACCGTGTCGCATCGACGCGGCTCCCATTCACACTGCACCTGACCCGGTATTCAACCAGGGAATAATCCTTCATTTATACCGTGTTGAATTACCGGGTCAGACGACCCGCTAATTCTCGGAAAGTGCTTTCACATCGCACACTGACCTGTGTCGACACGGCAATTTGCCGTGTCGATACCGGGTTATTTGTGCGATGTGAAAGGGGTATAAGTTAAAGAGAGATAAGTATCAAACAATCATCTCCTAACATCATGTTACAGGCGGTGTTTGAAAAATGACAGCTAGGAGTTGATTGGTTAGTACTTTATCACTCTCCACTTTATATCACTCCAAGAGACTTAGTACATCTGCTCCTTTGTCTTTAATACAGTTGCAATCAATGTAACCATTACAGCAGTTTGCCGGTATCTATGAAATGGAAACTTTGGTCTTTGTTTGTTGGGAATAGAATTGCCATCTAGCAGCAGAGCGCATCCCGCCCTCCCTGGCGTCTGCATTTCTCTTCCTTTCCGAATGCCTTTGTATCTGACACATATCATTTCTCTCTACTTTGGACAAGCCATCTGAGAGACCAGAAAAAGACAATAGGGTCAGCTGCTAAAAACTCCAAAAAAATGACATGACTCAGCTGAGAAACAAATGTAAGGTCTATCTGTACGTTCTCTGACAGGCTGTCACATACGCTTTAAGTTAGTGAACAAAGAGTAGACTATTGTTTTGCAGTTTAAAATATTGATATGTAACATCTGCTGGTCTAGGACAAAGTACTGGTTCTGCAGTTGTTACATTTCAATTCAATATACAAAGTACAAATGTCTCTTGTACCTTCACTGTTTGATGGCTCCTACACTGATTGTTATATAATTGTGATAAATGCTCAGATTATGACATTTCAGTCTTCCTATTCTTGCTATTTTCTCCGCCATGGTAAATAAATCTGCAGACAATCATTATGTTCAGGTATAGGATTGCCATCTGTAAGCGGTATCAGGATGATAGATCTACAACAGGCCTGGCCAACCTGTGGCTCTCCAGATGTTGTGAAACTACACATCCCAGCATTCTCTGCCACAGTTTTAGCATTCCCTAATAGCAAAACTGTGGCAAGGCATGATGGGACTTGTAGTTTTACAACAGCTGGAGAGCCACAGGTTGGCCAGGCCTGATCTACAAAGTCTAGGTAGACAGTCAATAGGTCGACATCATATGGTCGACATGCATGGTCAGCATGCATTAAATTGACAAGTACTAAAGGTCAACAGTATAAAAAGATTGACAAAAAGATTCCCGTTGTGTAATCTTCTGGGTGACGCAGGTGGAGTACGCTGACGCGTTTCGAGACACAGTAGGTCTCTTCTTCAAGGCTTTTTTCCACACTTGCTTAAAACTTTTGTACAGTACTGAATATATATATATATATATATATATGGAGCCATGCTAGTTGTGGCTCCGTCTGTGCCTTGGCATGCCCGCCCAGGTGCGCCTATCGACTACAGGCGTCTCCGTCTGGGCGGAGACGCACCCCATTCACTAGAATGGAAGAGCATCTCTGTGCACTCCCGGCGTGACTAGGCGAACGGATTGCCTAGTCACGTCGGGAGTGCACGCCTGCGTTGGAGCCGCCTCAGATGACCCCACCTCCATCTTTTGAGGTGATTGAGGTATAAGTGTGTGAGTGTGGGTGTAGTGAGGGAATATAGATAATTGACAGAGGAATTGTATGGATAAGGTAAATTTAACACTGAGTTAAACTTTGGAAGGAAAGTTGAATTAACATATAGATGTAACCACGCTCATCCATCCTGCAGCTTGGCGTATTCACGCCAATCCAGGCACGGCAAGTGTGCCCGCGACTAGGATGCATGCATGTGTCTAAGTACATGTGCACATAGCCATACATGGGCAGCGTGCTAAGCCGCAGGTCCATTTACTGTATGCAAATGTTTTTATGCTAAGTGTTGTTAGAATCAACAATTTGTTATAGGATCCTAATAAGATATGCAGATCAATTCCAGTCTGGTAGTATCCAGCCTCCACTGGACAGCACACGTACACTGGCAGGAAAGGGAAACGTTGCAAGTGCAACTGCGTGGACAACCAAACCCACATGCGGAGGCCTTCCAGTGTCTCCGGCTCCTACATAGCAGAGAGCACCGAGACCAGAGTGTAAAGAGGACATGGGGGGTCATTCCGACCCGATCGCATGCTGCGCTTTGTCGCAGCCGTGCGATCAGGTCGGAACTGCTCATGCGATGCCGCCAGCGAAGAAAGCGGTCGCAGCGGCAACCGCAGGAAGATTGACAGGAGGAAGGCGTTCCGGGGCATCAACTCACCATTTTCTGGGCATGAAGATCCGAACGCAGGCGTTTCGAGGCGTTTGGAGGGCGAATGTCTGATGTCAATTCCGGGACCTGCAATGCTGGATTCGTCGCACAGGGTAAGTAACTGCAGGGCTGGTCTTCTTTTACACAAAACTTTTTTAGCACAGCAGGGCTGCACAAACGATCGCAGCCTTACTATGCAGAAATACACTCCCCCAAAAAGTTGCTACGTGCGATCAACTCGGAATGACCACCATTGACGGCAGCATCAATGGGGGAAGCAGGCATCCAGCCTATTTGTATTGGCATTTCCATAATGGGTGCAATGTGTGGGGGGGACATGGGCCCCTGGGTTCAGGGGGGTCCACACTGCACACATGTTTGTTATTTACCTTTCCGGAGTCCCACGTCGGAGCAGCAACCGCGGTAAAAAATCACTGACAAATGGCCGCCACACATGCGCAGTTGGAATTTAGTCTCTGGAACATGGCAGGCGCCATGTTTTCAGAGACCTGCACAGGCACTCTCAAAAGAGCTTAAACATTGATGTAATCAGTAACCTGATTGCTGTGGTTTGATATCTGTGAGGCTGTTGGTAAGCCACAATGGGGATGAGGCTACTGTATACTGTACATAAGCTAGATTTGCTCTGTTTCCCCAGCCACTCACCCCCCCCCCATGTTTGTGTGTCTTGTCAGTATGCTTTGCTCAGTTTCCCCATTACCATTTCTTGTGTTTTTCTATACTCGCTCTCTCTATTATGTGTCTGTTGCCCACTCTGTGTTTTTTTCCCCAGACTATATCTCCTCATGTACGGTATGGAAGGGTCAGCAGTGTTGTGTTTGGCATAGAGGGGTCAGTAATAGGGTATAGGTGTAGGTGTATAGGTGTCTAGGTGTAGGGTATGAGAGGGTTAGTGATGTAGTGTTGGGATTAGAGGGGTCAATGATGTAGTGTAGGGTATAGCGAGTTCAGTAGTGTAGGGTATAGAGGGGTGAGTAATGTAGTGGCAGGTATAGTGGGCTCAGTGATGTAGGGGTCTATTTACTAAGCCTTGGATGGAGACAAAGTCGCTGGAGATAAAGGGGGAGATGTACTAAGCCTGAAAAGTGATAAATATCACTGTGATAAAGTACCAGCCAATCGGCTCCTAACTGCCATGTTACAGGCTGTGTTTGAAAAATGACAGTTAGGAGCCGATTGGCTGGTACTTTATCACTGTGATATTTATCACTTTTCAGGCTTAGTACATCTGGCCCAAAGTACCAGCCAACTGACTCGAAACTGCCATGTCACATGCTGTGTTTGATAAATGACAGTTAGGAGCCGATTGGCTGGTACTTTATCTCCAGCGACTTTATCTCCATCCAAGGCTTAGTACATTGACCCCGTAGTGTAGTGTATAAAGGGGTCAGTGATGTAGTATAGTGTGTAAAGGGGACAGTGTGGTAATGTATTGTGTAGAATGGTCAGTAAAAATACAAATTCCAAGTACTTAGTACACTATTATTGAATGAGGATGCAAAATACAGGAAAAAGTACACAATTTGGGTAAAAGAAGGCAAAGTTCAGAGGTGCACCACATATATTTATGCTTAACTACTTGCCTGGCGTGGTCACATCTGATGCAGCCATGCCAGGCTGGGTCTTCCTTGAGATGGTCGCTTCAGATGTGACCTGTCACAAATGGGGCGGCTGCTGGCAATAATCTCCCAGCAGCCGCTAGTCTCAGAGGGGCCCCTTGGTTTCTCTGCACCCATGGCTTCTACCCCAGTGTCTACTGATCCCTGCTGGTTGCAGTGGCACCCTCCCTCTGCCCCTCTGCATACCCGGCGGCTGCTCCTCTCTGCAGCTGCTGGTAAATGTGATGAAAGGAGCCACTCTGCCCCTCTGTATACCCGGCGGCTGCTCCTCTCTGCAGCTGCTAGTAAATGTGATGAACGGAGCCACTCTGCCCTTCTATACACCCCGTGGCTGCTCCTCTCTGCAGCTGCTAGTAAATGTGATGAAAGGAGCCACTCTGTCCCTCTATACACCCCGTGGCTGCTCCTCTCTGCAGCTGCTAGTAAATGTAATGAAAGGAGCCACTCTGCCCCTCTGTATACGCCGTGGCTGCTACTCTCTGCAGCTGCTAGTAAATGTGATGAAAGGAGCCGCTCTGCCTCTCTATACACCCCGTGGCTGCTACTCTCTGCAGCTGCTAGTAAATGTGATGAAAGGACGGAGCCACTCTGCCTCTCTATACACCCCGTGGCTGCTCCTCTCTGCAGCTGCTAGTAAATGTAATGAAAGGAGCCACTCTGCCCCTCTGTATACGCCGTGGCTGCTACTCTCTGCAGCTGCTAGTAAATGTGATGAAAGGAGCCGCTCTGCCTCTCCATACACCCCGTGGCTGCTACTCTCTGCAGCTGCCAGGGAAATGTGATGCAAAGAATCGCTCTGTCCATCTGTATACCTGTTGGCTGCAGAGAGAAGCAGCCACCAGAACATATAAACTTAGCTGAGCCCAGTCCAACAGCTTCCATCCCTTTTATAGGCACTGATTTTCCCATGCTATATTGGGGAAATTTATATTTTGTAATATTGTAAAAATAAAACTATCGATATTACTATGAAAGCTAATTTCACATATCCTGATTTCAACCCCCTCCCCAGCCCTGATGTTAATAAAATATTGGCAGTACCGGAACAATGGCCACAGCCTGGGACAGCCATTGATTACCATAACTACAGTATACAATAAAAACTTTTATTTTTATGGTATACTAATAATAATAATAATAATAATAATAATAGTAATAAAGATAAAATTGTGTTGGATAAGTTTTAAATAGCTGTTCTTAAAAAATGACAATTTCTGAGTGTTTTTTGGAAAAAATATTTGGAATTTAAGCAGTCAAACTGAGAAACTATCAGGCATATGTAATAGGGTTTGAGTTTGCCGGAGCTGCGGGTTGTAGGCCGATCTTGTTTTTTTTTTTTTTTTAAAGTGGTAATCATTTACAAGGCAAAACCATGCCTTGAAAATGATTGCCACATTAAAAAATATCCAAGGCCAGCCTCAACCCCGTACTTCCGGCAAACTCAGACCCTATTACATAGGCCCCTATATGTTCATTATTTTTTTTGTATGTTGGACGCCAAAGAAAATTTTTGCCCCTGGCTCCAATTGGTCTAGAACCAGTCCTGCCAACAATTCCATCAGCATGCCCTCAACGTGCCCTCCCTAAACTTAGTATACCACGCAGCCGCAAGTAAGGGGGCAACTGTATTGTGTACGGCACTGAATCACCCATAGTTTGCAAAGTTCAAAAACACACAAGATCCGTCCTCATTATTGACTTGCATTTAATTCTACATCAGCATCTAAGGGGTAAATTTACTAAGATGGGAGTTCTATGTAAGATGGGATATTGCCCATAGCAACTAACCAGATTCCAGATATTATATTCTAGAAGGTGATAGATAAACGAGAAGTAGAATCTGTTTGGTTGCTATGAGCAACATGCCATCTTAAATAGAACTCCCATCTTAGTAAATTTACCCCTAAAAGTCCAAACAGGATATCTGACTTTGAAATTGCTTGTTACGGTATGTTGTGAAGGAACCTCTCCCGAAGATCACAGGAAAAGGTCCTTAAAAACACCAATATGAGTTTCCAAAATGCCCTCACAGAGCAGGACAAAGAGGGTCCTATTCAGACAGTTATAGGTGTCATAGGACCTGCTGGTGTATGTAACATTTCTTACTTACATTTTAGTTTTTGGTGGACTTATCCTTTATAACAGGGTTTCCCAAATTCGTTCTTCAAGGCACCCTAACAATCCAGGTTTTAAGGCTATCCATGAGTGTGCACAGATTGTTAAATAAAACTTATGTACTAAAGATTATCTGTGCATATGCATAGATGTGTGTGGAATGAAAAGTCCAAATTCAGAATGTCGATACCAGAATGTCCACAGATTTAAAAATATAGATAATCAGAATGTCCACATGGAAATTAGGTTGACAAGCAATATGTTGACATTCTCAAATGTCAACATGGTTAAAATTTCAAGATGTTCATCATGTCAACATTTAACGTCAACACCAGAATGTTGGCATACATTTCTATGCAGATTTTAGATTTTAGCCTAGCGCTAACTGCTAACCCTAAACCTAACTCTAAACTTAATCTTAAACCCTAGCTCTTACCCTAAACCTGACCTTAAAAATAAGACAAAAATTTACTGTCGGCATTCTGCTGGTGACAGATTAAATGTTGACATTATGAACATGTCAACATTTTAACCATGTTGATATTTTTAAATGTTGATGTCAACATTTCTTGTCAACCTGATGCCCATGTCGACACTCTGAACCTGTCGGCATTCTGGTGTCGACATTGCGGTATTAACCTGTGTAGATTGTCTTAAACCCTGGACAGTTAGGGTGACTTGAGGACCGAGTGTGTTATTCAAGTATGTTGGCCACCCAAAAAAGATAGCAATTGGGCAAAACCATGTTGCACTGCAGGATGGGGGGGGGGGGGGGGGGGATGTAACATGTGCAGAGAGATTTAGATTTGGGTAGCTTATATTGTTTCTGTGAATGGTAAGTACTGGCTTCTTAATTTCTACAACGCAATTTAAATTTTAGTTTGAACACGCCCCATTTAAATCTAAATCTCTCTGCACATGTTACATCTGCCCCCCCTGCAGGGCAATATGGTTTTGCCTAATTGCTAACTTTTTTGGTTCGTTAATAAGCCTGAATAAGTCCCTGAGTTTGGAATCACTGCTTATAACCTTGACATAATAAAGTAAATTGTGACAGAGAAACACTGACATATCTGATACTACTATACTGTATTATATAGTCACGGAATATGCACTGGCATATTGTTTTCTCCAGATATCTGCAGAATGTGCATAATCAGTATTCAGGAGCGGTTTGCAAATTAAAGATCTAGTTGACCAGATAGAATTATAGAACTGTTAGGATAGGATGACACAGTGAAGTAATGGAATGGCCTGTAATCTCTCGCTGTGTAAATTATAATCTGTCAAAGGTTGCAAGTAACATTTTCATATTGGTTGAGCTCTGCAATTTTTGTGGTAAGGCTTTGTAGGCTGTAAAAAAAAAGTTAATTTGGATAATGACATGGACAGTCATTACCCACAAATAACTGTGGGATGAAATAAATGTATGTTCAAGGCACATCTTTTTTAAAATCCCATTTACATTCATTTGTGCCAGCAGTTAGTATGAAATTGCATGCACTTAAATGCTCTTGACGGGTGGACACACTTGTCAGTTTACTTTCTTTACTGTCAGTGAGCCATGAAAATAGTTTTTGTGATACAATCTGTGCCAGAAATGTAAATTATTTTACTGTTTTAAATATATGTGTGTGTGTATATATATATATATATATATATATATATATACAGCAGTGGCGTGCGGTGGGGTCAGTGGCTGGTGAGGCACTGCAGCCATAATGTCCGACGGATCCTGCCGATGACCCCTACCACCGCCGAGCCAATGCCCGCTACTGCCTCTGAGCTGATACCCGCTGCCACCGCCAATGGCTTACAAACTTGCCCACCATCAACTGACCTAGCCCTCCGCTACTAATTTGCATCTCAGTCCGATGCCGCCAATGCCCGCTGCCTGCCTGCTCATCATACTTGTGATATATTGTACATTTTTTATCGAAAATAAAAATAAAAATTTGTGTTTGGGACTGGGAAGGGAGTGGGAGGAGGACATGAATGCAATTTTGTTGTCCAGGGCTTCCATGAACTTAATGGAGAAGGGTCTGAATGGGTTAAAAAAAAAAATGCGTGAGGTCCCCCCTCCTAAGTATAACCAGCCTCGGGCTCTTTGAGCCGGTCCTGGTTGTTTAAATACTGGGAAAAAATTGGACAGGGGTTCCCCGTATTTAGACAACCAGCACCGGGCTCTTAGTCCGGTCCTGGTTCCAAAAATATGGGGGACAAAAGATGTAGGGGTCCCCCGTATTTTTAAAACCAGCACCGGGCTCCACTAGCCAGGGACATAATGCCACAGCCGGGGGACACATTTATGTAGGTCCCTGCGGCCGTGGCATTACCCCCTCAACTAGTCACCCCTGGCCGGGGTTCCCTGGAGGAGTGGGGATCCCTTAAATCAAGGGATCCCCCCCCTCCAGGCACCCAAGGGCCAGGGGTGAAGCCCGAGGCTGTCCCCAGCACCCCTGGGCGGTGGGTGCCGGGCTGATAGCCATAAGTGTGTAAAAAAAGAATATTGTTTTTTGTTGTGGAACTACAAGGCCCAGCAAGCCTCCCCCGCTTGCTGGTACTTGGAGAACCTCAAGTACCAGCATGTGGGGAAATAACGGGCCCGCTGGTACCTGTAGTTCTACAACAACAAAAATACCCAAATAAAAACACAACACACACACACACCGTGAAAGTAAAAATATATTAAAACACACTTACACACTGACACATACTTACCTACATCCAACGCTGAGATTCACATCCACTTGTCCAGTAGAATCCAATAGGGGTACCTGTAAATTAATGAGAGAGATTACTTACCTACATCCCACGCCGAGAATCACGTCCACTTGTCCAGTAGAATCCAATAGGGGTATCTGTAAAAATGAGAGAGATTACTTACCTACATCCAACGCTGAGATTCACGTCCACTTGTCCAGTAGAATCCAATAGGGCCGGTACCTGTAAAAATGAACATTAAACTTACAAACGAAGTAATCCACAGGAGGGGGGAGAGAGAGAGAGAGAAATTAATTAATATTATGCACTCGCTGACGCGGGAAGATGTTAGCACAGACAGGGGAGAGTGCTGCTGCTGGCTGGGAGGATGGAGCAAGGGCCCCCTGTAGTTGTGACCCCTCTAGCTGTGCCCCCAGTAGCAGTGCCTGAGTAGTTGTGCCCGCTGTTGCTATGTCCCAAGTAGTTGTGACCCCTGTAGCTTTGCCCCCAGTAGCTGTGCCCCTTGTGGCTGTGCCCCCAGTAGTTGTGACCCCTGTAATTGTCCCCCCAGTCGCTGTGCCCCGAGTAGCAGTGCCCCGAGTAGCAGTGCTCCCAGTCGCTGTGCCCCGTCGCTGTTCCCCCTGTAGCTGTGCCCCTTGTAGCAGTGCCCCTGTAGTTGTGCCCCCAGTCGCTGTGCCCCAAGTCGCTGTGCCCCCTGTAGTTGTGCCCCTTGCGGCTGTGCCCCCAGTAGTTGTGACCCCTGTAATTGTGCCCCCAGTCGCTGTGCCCCCAGTCGCTGTGCCCCGAGTAGCAGTGCCCCGAGTAGCAGTGCCCCCAGTCGCTGTGCCCCCAGTCGCTGTGCCCCGAGTAGTTGTGACCCCTGTAGCTTTGCCCCCTGTAGCTGTGCCCCTTGTGGCTGTGCCCCCAGTAGTTGTGACCCCTGTAATTGTGCCCCCAGTCGCTGTGCCCCAAGTAGCAGTGCCCCGAGTAGCAGTGCCCCCAGTCGCTGTGCCCCATAGCTGTGCCCCCTGTAGCTTTGCCCCTTGTAGCAGTGCCCCTGTAGTTGTGCCCCGAGTAGCAGTGCCCCGAGTAGCAGTGCCCCCAGTCGCTGTGCCCCCAGTCGCTGTGCCCCCTGTAGCTGTGCCCCCTGCAGTTGTACCCCCAGTCACTGTGCCCCTTGTAGTTGTGCCCCCAGTCGCTGTGCCCCTTGTAGTTGTGCCCCCAGTCGCTGTGCCCCCAGTCACTGTGCCCCTTGTAGTTATCCCCCAATCGCTGTGTCCCCTGTAGTTGTGCCCCAAGTCACTGTGCCCCTTGTAGCAGTACCCCTTGTGGCGGTGCCCCCTGTGGCTGTGCCCCAAAGCCCAAACACATAAAAAAAAACACACACACACACATACTTACCGCTCCTGCAGCGCTGCCTCCGTCTCCGTCCGCCGGCTCCTCTCCCACTGTAGCGCCGCTCAGACACCAGGGGTCAAATATGACCTCTAGTGTCAGTCAGCGGAGCCGGCTGCAGCGGGCGCCCACACAGCCCACGGCGCCTGCTGCAGCCGGGAAGGGGGCTCGCTACTGATTGGACAGCGGATCCAGCACTGGATCCGCTGGTCCAATCACATCTGGGGGACTGACAGGGGCGTGCATTCATCGGGGCTGAATGCACGCCCCTGTCATTGCGGCACCAGTAAAGGTGCCGCTTCACCATGCATTTTCAATGGGCTTTCACAGCCCATTGCTGCGCCCCGGCCCCTGCCCGCCCCCCGCTGCCCGGACTGTAATGGTAGCAGCGGGAGGCACCTCTCCCGCTGCCTCAACCCAACGGATGCAGCACAGTGACAGGGGGGAATGGTTAAAATAATAGAAGATATTTATACCAGACGCTGTGTCATAAATATCTTCTTTTTATTATTTTAATCATTATGACAGGGGAGGCAGTGTGCCTCCCCTGACTGCACGTCCCTGATATACAGTGATCGAAGTTGGCCGGTATGCAGCGGTATGGAATACCAGCACTTCGTTTCCACTGACCCAGAAGCGGTTTTTTTTAAATGAATAAAAAGAGTGCAGTAGGAGGCGGGGGAGGTGGCCAGCCTGCTGTACAAACAGGATGGTTCTCCCATCCCTGACGGAGCCTCGCTGTGGGGTGCGCCCAGCTCTCGTCCCTGCTGCTGCTGAAGCCCCGCTGGGCACCCCCACATCGGGTGCACATTGGGTGCACCCAGTTCCTGTACCTGCCCCTGCTGGAGCCATGCAGGGTGCCTAACATGGACTGGTAGGCTTTAATATTAAATTACAATCCCCAATATGCACCTCTCCCACCCTGCACCCTCCTCTCACCCTACGTCCTCTCCCATCTATCTGATGAAGGAGTAAAATCCGAAAAGCTTAAACTCGGTTGCTGGTGTAGATCCCGTTGTTGCCTGATTTTGACAAGCCCACTGAGTGCCGCCTACATATGCTTGCTTTTTATATATATATATATATATATATATATATATATATATTGTGACAAGAACACTGGGATAGTGTTTGAGGGCGAATTCCAGACATTGGGCCCAGTTCGGATCTTTGGCCTCACAGAGGGCTAATCAGGGCTTTCAGCTGTGCAAGAACCTTATAGGGCTTCTAGCCTGATTAATGTGTGCAGACTGCCTGGGAAGACTGCAGGATCTCTGTGAGAGAAACACGCTTCCTGATAAAAGTGAGCTATACAGTGTTTACTGGAGAACTCTGTGTTTTTGTTTAGTGATAGTTAGGAACATCTTGTGTTTAGTTAGTGCCGGACAGGCAAGGTATTTTCTTTTGGTGTTTGTTTTATTTTCTGTATAATAAAACTGGCTGGGGCCAGTTGTACCACAAACTGGACTCGTGTGATTCCTCAGCTGCTGCGTGCTGCCATTTACCCCAGGAAACGGCACCTTGTACCCTTACAGTGTTACAATATATATATAAAATAAGGGACAAGGTACTTCTAAGTGACCAACGGTGTCATATGAAAGTAGGAAGACAGTACATTTTCTATAAAAATTATTACAAGATTTTATTCACAAATGAATAGCACTAAAAAAAATTCACAGAGTAAAAATATGCCTAGAACTTCATGTATACATAGAATCATATATACATAAAACTTTAAGACAAGGAGATAAGACATAAAAACAAATATAAAAAGGAGGAATAAATATAGCTTAACTTGAGAAGATGGGTTAGAGCAGGTATCACCCAATGCGTTTCATCCTATTAGACTTCATCAAGGGGTATTGTGGTAATGGGAGCCCAAGACGCTGGAAATGGGGCGGACATGACGTCACATGCGGTCCAGACAGGAAGTCTGCAGCCACAATAATTCTATCTATTTTAAACACTTTATAACATTAGTTTTACATTATTTATTCAGTGGTCCTCCTCCTCATTAGTCCACTTTTATGTAGTTTACTTTTATCCCCCTTTTTTTCTGACTCCTTACTTTTAATCAGTTGTTGACAGGAAGTGATGTAATCAATCACTTCCTAATTAGGATATGTGTATATATATATATATATATATATATATACAGTATGTGGTTTGTCCCAGTACCACAATACCCCTTGATGAAGTCTAATAAGACGAAACGTGTTGGGTGATACCTGCTCTAACCCATCTTCTCAAGGTAAGCTATATTTATAACTTTTTTTATATTTGTTTTGTTGTCTTATCTCTTTTTCTTATAGTTTTATGTATATATGATTTTATGTATACATGAAGTTGTAGGCGTATTTTTACTCTTTGAATTTTTTTTAGTTCTATACATTTGTGAATAAAATCTTGTAATAATTTTTATATATAATGTACTGAGTCTTCCTACTTTCATATGACACCGTTGGTCGCTTAGATGTACCATTTTTTTAGATAAACCTTTTTTTCCAAAACTTATCGTTAGCATCTACAATAGTGCTCAGTACATTTAAGGTACAGCGGTCGCCCTATCACACATAGGGAGTGTCATTAAGGAGATAGTACACATTATTATTTTTGGTCTGAATACTAGTACAGGTTGAGTATCCCATATCCAAACATTCCGAAATATGGAATATTCCGAAATACGAAATTTTGGGAGTGAGACTGAGATAGTGAAAACTTTGTTTTCTGATGGCTCAATGTACACAAACTTTGTTTAATACACAAAGTTATTAAAAATATTGTATTAAATGACCTTCAGGCTATGTGTATAAGGTGTATATGAAACATCAATGAATCGTGTAAATGTAGACACACTTTGTTTAATGCACAAAGTTATTAAAAATATTGGCTAAAATGACCTTCAGGCTGTGTTTATAAGGTGTATATGAAACATAAATGCATCCTGTGCTTAGACTTAGGTCCCATCACCATGATATCTCATTATGGTATGCAATTATTCCAAAATACGGAAAAATCCAATATCCAAAATACTTCTGGTCCCAAGCATTTTGGATAAGGGATACTCAACCTGTATTCACATAGGGCACTGCATCTTGGCGCTGAAAGCTTTCTCTGTACACACACACACACACACACACACACACACACACACACACACACACACACACACACAGTGCCTTGCTAAAGTATTCACCCCCCCCCCCTTTGCATTTTTCATGTGATATTGCCTCACAACCTGGAATTAAAATGGATTGTTTGAAGGTTTGCATCATTTCAATCACAGAACATGGCTACAACTTTGAAGATTTTTGTTAAAATTCTGAAGCAAACAACACATAGAATAAAATAACAGAAAACTTCAGCGTGCATAACTATTCACCCCCTAAAGTCAGTACTTTGTAGAGCCACCTTTTGCAGCAATTACAGCTGCAAGTCGCTTTGGATAAGTCTCTATGAGCTTGCCACATCTTGCCACTGGGATTTTTGCCCATTCCTCAAGGCAAAACTGCTCCAGCTCCTTCATGTTGGATGGTTTCCGCTTGTGAACAGCAATCTTCAAGTCTCACCACAGATTCTCAACTGGATTGGGATCTGGGCTTTGACTAGGCCATTCCAACACATTTAAATGTTTCCCCTTAAACCACTCGAGTGTTGCTTTAGCAGTAGGCTTTGGGTCATTGTCCTGCTGGAAGGTGAACATCCGTCCCAGTCTCAAATCACAAGCAGACTAAAACAGGTTTTGCTCAAGAATATCCCTGTATTTAGCACCATCCCTCTTTCCCTCGACTCAAAACAGTTTACCAGTCCCTGCTGCTGAAAAACATCCCCATAGCATGATGCTGCCACCTTATTTCACTGTAGGGATGGTGTTATTGGGGTGATGGGATGTGTTGGGTTTGCGCCAGCCATCCTTCCTTCCTTGGTGGCCGAAAAGTAAAATTTTAGTCTCATCTGACCAGAGCAACTTTCTCCATACATTTGGGGAGTCGTCCACATGCCTTTTTGTAAACTCAAAATGTGCCTTCTTCTTTTTAACACTAAGTAATGACTTTTTTTCTGGCCACTCTTCCATAAAGCCCAGCTCTATGGATTGTACAGCTTATTGTGGTCACATGCACAGATACACCAATCTCTGTTGTGGAACTCTGCAGCTCCTTCAGGGTTACGTTTGGTCTCTGTGCTGCCTCTCTGATTAATGCCCTCCTTGCCCGATCTGTGAGTTTTGGTGGCCGGCCCTCTTTTGGCAGGTTTGTTGTGGTACCATGTTCTTTCCATTTGAAGATGATGGATTTGATGGTGCTCCGGGGGATCATCAAAGATTTGGATATTTTTTTTTTTATAACCCAACCCTGACTTGTACTTCTCAACAACCTTGTCCCTGACTTGTTTGGAGAGCTCCTTGGTCTTCATGGTGTGATGCCTCTTGCTTAGTGGTGTTGCATCCTCTGGGGCCTTTCAGAAAAGGTGTTTATACTGACAGATCATGTGACACTTAGATTGCACACAGGTGGTTTTCACTTCACTAATTATGTAACTTCTGAAGGTAATTGGTTGCACCAGAACTGTTGAGGGGCTACATGAGAAAGGGTGTGAATTTATATGCACATGTCAATTTTCTAATCTTTATTTATATATATTCTTTTTTATATAAATTTTTCTCATTCCACTTCACCAACTTAGACTATTTTGTGCAGATCCATCACATAAAATTCCGATTAAAAATAAATAAATGACAGGTTGTAATGTAACAAAATAGGTAAAAAGCCAAGGGGGCGGTGTATACTTTAGCAAGGCACTGTATATGGACATAAGCTTGCACTAGCTGCATAACAATTATAGATACCTGTCCATGCTTTAGGCGAGAGGTGGCCTGAGGTATGGATGTTTTGTTAAGAGAGCTCCGTCCCTAAATACCACCTGTCTGGTGTAATCGGTCTTATTCAGGGGTCTATCTATTAATGGTAAAGCATTTCTACGTGGTTTATGATCCAACCAAATCCAGGAAATGCAGTATATATCAAAGATATCGCCTACATTTGGTTGGCTTGCAATGGGACTGCCATCTGGGACAATTTACCAGTCTCTGAAAAGTGTACATTTTCAGAGTGTGGCTTCGTTAGCTATAGACATGTTCAGTGAGCGCTGACTGATACAGCATTATAGAAAGGTTTTTTTCCACAAATGGATCAGAAGATAACTCTCCCGCAGTCTCCATGTGATAGCTTTTACTTTACTGTCAACCTCTCTGTAGGGGAAGGCTTTTATTGGAACCACTGTCTATCAAAGGAACGAAGATAAATAGGCCACTTATTTTCAAATCTGGGCAGGGCCGTCTTTTCGTATGGGCTCAATGGGCTCTTGCCCAAGGGCCCCAGGAGTATAAGGGCCCTAGGCTGATAGCTGAGGGTCCCCTCTTTCCAGGGGTACCAGATTTTTGAAAATCGGCCTTGGGGAACCGGAGATATCCAACATGAAAGCAGTGGTCCCCATCCGAGCCTGTTAATTGCTCTTCCCAGCCAGATATCTCAGGTTCTGTCTGACATAGAGTTTTTCTGAGAGTATATTCCAAAAGCTGGGACTCTCCCCTTTTGCTGGACACTAGCAGCTTGTCTCTACTGTGCCCAGAACCAGAGATATCAGCCTTCTAGCAGGGTATCCGGACTCCAGGTCGACAGCACAAAGGTCGACACACCTTAGGTCGACGCCAATTGGTTGACACACCTTAGGTCGACATGGACAAAAGGTCGACAGGAACAAGGTCGACATGGACAAAAGGTCGACATGAGTTTTTCACGATTTTTTTCTTTTTTTGAACCTTTTCATACTTAACGATCCACGTGGACTACGATTGGAACGGTAAAGTGTGCCGAGCAAAGCGGTAGCGGAGCGAAGGCACCATGCCCGATGCATGGCGAGCGAAGCGAGCCATGCGTCGGGACGCAGTGCACTAATTGGGGTTCCCGGTCACTCTACGAAGAAAACGACACCAAAAAAACATAAAAAACTCATGTCAACCTTTTTCCATGTCGAACTTGTTCCTGTCGACCTTTTGTCCATGTCGACCTAAGGTGTGTTGACCAATTGGCGTCGACCTAAGGTGTGTCGACCTTTGTGCTGTCGACCCTCAGTCCCAGACCCTCTAGCAGCTGGTCCCTGCTCCAGCTCCACACGCCTGGTATAGTTTTACATGTTCATTGGAGGATTGCTCTGGCTCCTGACCTCTGATCCCCAAGTTCCCAGAACCTTCTGAAAGGTGGGACTCACTAGTTTTTTATCCCATTCAAAGCTAAGAAATATATTTTCAGGAACTTGAGATATCTGCAGTCAAGCAAGCTGCCCTCCCACCAGAAAATGATGAATATTAAGCCCACTCCACTATCCACCCTTCCCCTGCGTATTAAACACCCCCTACCACCCCGGAAGTCATGTACTAGGGTGCCTTCATTCAGCCCAATGCCCCCTTCTACAGTTTAGTGTTCTCCCTCCCGTCCCATCTGTGCAGTAAAGGAGCAATTAGCAGAAATTACTGCTCCAGGTCCTACATGCTGAGCGGAAGATAGAACACCCCCTACCGCCCGCGGGACATCAAAGCTGCCGCTGATAGCACACCCCACCCCTACCGCTGGAGGATGGGTAGGGGGCCCAATGCATTGCTGTGCCCAGGGGCCTACACTGCCGTTAAGACGGCCCTGAATCTGGGTGGGGTTTTTGGGAGACTCGGCATGTTGCTATTTTTATTCCTGATTCTACAAGTCTCAGTGTTGCAATATATGTATTATATTCCTTCCCTGAGGTTGTGGAAGGGGAAACGCATCCTGTGCCCTGTATTAACCAGAACATGATACAGGTCCTTCTATAGATTAACACTGACATAATGGTGGAGATGAGGTGTACTTTGAATGAATGCAAAACTAACATTACAGCTTTAATAAGTAATGTGATTGAGGAAACACAAATGCTACCCGGCTCAACAGGACATGTCCAACTACTAAGGCTGGGTACACACTACACATTCGAGCAACTGGCCGATATATCACAAGCCCATAAGTGGATGTGTACACACAATATGTCTGTGTACAACTTTGTTCACAATATATCGCGTCAGATGTGCAGCACAGCCGATGGCCAATATATCTAAGGATATATTGGCACATCTGGCTGTTTGTACCGGTTGTCCGCTGACCATACACAGAATTGCTGCAAGGGCTGACGTCGCACCTGGCAGGCAAATTCAAATGCCCACCCAGCTGGGTGTCCTGACTGACACATCAAGTGGTCAATTGGTAAGTGTGTATACTTACCTGAATTGCTTTGTCGGTGCAACGACGAGTCCGCCATCAAGTAGTGACGGGGTATACTCTGCCTAAGTCCTTTTTCTATCAACAACATGTTTCTCCTATCTATCCACAGCTCCATCAAGTGGTAACCTCCAGGACAGCAGCGTCCATACACTTTCATGGAACCAGGGGTATCACAGAAAGTGCGTCCTTCCGCACCAGCTAAAGACCAGGTGCAAATACAGATTGCTGCTAACTAGGCATAAACTTGACATTAACCAGGCACTTACTCTACTTATACAGAGCTGGACATATCCGTAGATGTGAACATTGCTGTCTATGAGCCTAATTCAGGATGGATCGCTAGTCTGAGAAATTGCAATAGTCTGCGAGTAGAAAGGTGCCGCCCTAACAGGAAGAAAAAATGCCCCGTATAAAGTTGTGAATGCATCGCAGATCGCTATCCATTCACAGATGCCTAAGCAAATTCAAAACATCGAAGATTTTTTGCCTTCTCAGCAAATGTGAGTAGGTCTGAGGCTGCCAGTAATCTGCGATTGAGACGGCCTGGAAGTGGTCTGCACTGATGTCAGAGACCTTCACCAAAAATGCCTGGGAATGCCTGTGTTTCTTCTGACACACCCAGAAAACGGAACGTTTCCACCCAGAAACATCGGTTTCTTGTCAGTCACACAGCGGTTGCATTGCAATTATGATAGATACTCAATTTCTGTCGCTATTACCCCTCGCACGTGCGAAATGCAAATGGTACACGTGCGCAGATGTTCAATAATCGCTCAATTTGAGATTTTTCTCAGAGTAGCGATCCATGCTGAATTAGGCCCTATGGGGGTCATTCCGAGTTGATCGTAGCTGTGCTAAATTAAGCACAGCTACGATCATGTTCCCAGACATGCAGGGGTACACCCAGAACAGAGCTAGTCCGCCCCACATGTCTGTCCGCCCCCCAATCCCCGCACAAGTACATAAGCATTGCACAGCGGCGATGCTTTTGTATTTGTTAAGTAACTCCCGGCCAGCGCAGCTCCTGCGGATGACCGGGAGTTGCTTGTCGCTGCTCCTGGTCGCAGCGGCTGCGTGTGACGTCACGCAGCCACTGCGGCTCGCCCCCTGCACGGTCCGGCCATGCCTGCGTTGGCCAAACAGCGCCCCCAAAACAGCGGCCAAATGCACAGTCAATCAGGCAGAGGAGATCGCTAGGGAATGATGGCCTTCGGCCGTCCGGCATGCGCCGGCACACTGTGGCGCCAGCGAATGCGCAGTTCCGACCCGATCGCTGTGCTGTGAACAACTGCAGCGAGCGATCGGATAGGAATGACCCCCTATATGCGGATATACACTCATTTTGCATGTACATTTTAATTTGAGTAATTTACACCCATTTTGTGAGGATCTCTGCATTATACTCAGCAACTAAATTATTATTGAGACTTAGAAGAAAAGAGAGCAGAACACCAATTTAATCAGTATATAAATCAGGAAGCGATATAAGGCAGACACTGCTAGACGAAAATAATTTCTTACAGAACAGAAAAAGATAAAAGATTATAGGAAGTGCTGCAGAGGATGAAAATATCTTAATACTCAGGAAAGACTGTATTACTGTATATCACTTAATTGAGAGAAACCCAATTTCTAGGAAACTTACAGATAAAGTAGAAAGTTAAGAGTAAAGGCAAAGCACTTTCAATTATTATGTGGATGATTCTGAGTAGGAAACACAGCAAATAAAGCAATTAACTTTGCATCTGGAACAAACCAATGCAAGGGGAGCAAATATAATTGTTTTTCCATGCAGGGTAAATACTAAATACTTGCTGCTTTTGCATGTAGCCCACAAATGCTGGACAACTTTTTGTTTACACTGCAATTTATTTTGAATATGGACACGCCCAGGTATGGCTTGTTAGAGGCTCAGGTCTGCCCCCAAACACACCAACCACGTATCTCACCTGTCAGCAGTAACAACTTCTCTCTAGGCAGCAGTGGGGCATTTAAGCAGCAGTAGCCGCCACTGGCTCTGCAGCACTCCCACTGGCATAAGATACCTTGGTTCAGTGCCTGCCTGAGAACCCCATTTACAAAGGGTCCACTGTATACATACTGTTCGGCGGCATCACTGGACACGAAATCATTCCACACAACACAGGGCATAGGATCAACGTTTCGAAGTTTACTTCATCATCAGGATGACGAAGTAAATTTCAAAAGTTTGATCCTCTTCCCTGTGTTGTGTGGAATGATTTTATGTCCAGGGGTGCCGCCGAACAGCATGTATATATATATATATATATATAATATTTATATATATATATTTGCAAAGAAATGCCGCACCACTTATGAGACTACTACTCCAATTACAAACAGAATCACACTCCCAATTATCTGGGCGTCCGCTGTCCCCTAAATAAGCAGCAATGGTGTGTCGCTGCAGGAAATCAAATGGGAATACCGAATAGGGGTTCTAGCGACCAACGGTGTGGTATAGTTTTACCAAATTTATCACCACACTACAGTGTGTATATAATTAAATAAAAATATTTTATTTGACAATACTTTCAAAAATTACAAGAAAAGTTTTTAAAAATATATATGAATATAAATATAAATATAAAAATCAATATGCAATACAGGGGAATTCTACTTAAAGTGCAAATTGCAAAGTACACAGATAGCTCCAAATAAGTAAAGTAAAGTTTAGGAGTAGAGATGAGCGGGTTCGGTTCCTCGAGATCCGAACCCCCCCGAACTTCACCTATTTTACAGGGTTCCAAGGCAGCCTCGGATCTTCCCGCCTTGCTCGGTTAACCCGAGCGTGTCCGAACGTCATCATCCCGCTGTCGTATTCTCGCGAGATTCGTATTGCATATAAAGAGCCGCGCATCGCCACCATTTTCACTTGTGCATTGGAGATGATAGCGAGAGGACGTGGCTGCGTTCTCTCAGTTTCTGTGTTCAGTGTGCTGCAAATACCTGTGCTCAGTGTGCTGCAAATATCTACGTTCTCTGCCTGAAAACGCTCCATATTTGTGCTGCATTGTAGTATATAGTAGGAGGACAGTGCAGAAATTTGCTGACCACCAGTATATATATAGCAGTACGGTACAGTAGTCCATTGCTCTACCACTGTGTTGTCAAGTATACTATCCATCCATATCTGTGCTGCATTGTAGTTGTGCGCAGTATATAGTAGGAGGACAGTGCAGAATTTTGCTGACCACCAGTATATATATATATATATATATATATATATATATAGCAGTACGGTACAGTAGTCCATTGCTCTACCTCTGTGTCGTCAAGTATACTATCCATATCTGTGCTGCATTGTAGTTGTGCGCAGTATTATAGTAGGAGGACAGTGCAGAATTTTGCTGACCACCAGTATTGATGCGGCTTTGGGGCTTATTCACACATTTGCGCAAATATGTGTAACGAAGATCTCTGAATTCTATTATTATGTGGGATTTATATCTGGACACGGTTATTATTCAGGGTGCTGGGGGAAACAAATGCCTTTTTTTCTTGCTTAGAAATACCCCTCCCTTTCGAGCACCTGAATGATATCACTAAGCTAATTGAGCATCTACCAATATATATGTTTTTATATATATATATATATATATATATATATATATATATATTTATTTATCTCTGCATCATGTGCTGTTTGGGGACTATTTTTTTAAGTGCCATCCTGTCTGACACTGCAGTGCCACTCCTAGATGGGCCAGGTGTTTGTGTCGGCCACTTGGGTCGCTTAGCTTAGCTTAGCTATCCAGCGACCTTGGTGCACCTCTTTTTTCTCTTACGTCCTAGAGGATGCTGGGGACTCCAAAAGGAGTCCGCAGGAGTTTGGGCACACTAAAAAGACTTAAGACTGGGTGTGAACTGGCTCCTCCCTCTATGCCCCTCCTCCAGACCCCAGTTAGACTTTGTGCCCAGGAGTGACTGGATGCACACTAGGGGAGCTCTACAGAGTTTCTCTAGAAAAGACTTTTGTTAGGTTTTTTATTTTCAGGGAGACCTGCTGGCTACAGGCTCCCTGCAGCGTGGGAGTGAGGGGAGAGAAGCAGGACCTACTTCTGTGAGTTTCAAGGCTCTGCTTCTCGGCTACTGGACACCATTAGCTCCAGAGGGTTCGATCACTTGGTACGCCTAGCTGCTTGTTCCCGGAGCCGCGCCCCTCACAGAAGCCAGAAGAAAGAAGTCGGGTGAGTATGAGAAGATCAGAAGACTTCAGGACGGCAGAAGACTTCAGTAACGGAAGTACAGCACAGCGGTAACGCTGTGCTCCATGCTCCCACACACATCACCAACGGTATTCACTGGGTGCAGGGTGCTGGGGGGGGGGGCGCCCTGGGCAGCATGTTACTGGAGCTTGTTTGGGCGGCAGAAAGACTGTGGGTGCCTCGGCACAGTGTACAGACCCCCGCCGGCATTTTTACACAGTTTTGAATTTGGCGGGCCGAAGCACTCTGGGAAGGGGGCGGAGCTTTGTCCCGCAGCTCACAGGCGCCATTTTCCCTGCTACACGCGGCTGCAGGATAGACGCTGGCGGGACCTCCACTCTTCTCCAAGTAACGGGGGGGGGGGGGGGGGCATTTGCAGAGGGGGGCCGCAGTGTGGTGCTTAATAGTGGCATAAGGCAGCGCTGGGTACATATATCGTTTTTTGCGATATATGGGCGCTGGGGTGTGAGCTGGCATACTCCCTCTGTGTCCTCTATCTGGGCTTTACTGTAGGCCTGTCACCTATCAGGGACGTTCTGTGTGCTGTGGTGTGTCGGTACTACGTGTCGGCATGTCTGAGGCTGAAGGCTATTCACCGGAGGAGGTAATTGGGGGAGCGGATGTGGGGCTAGAGTTGGGACTGTCGATGCAGCCGACACCTGATTTGCTAGCATTGCTCAGTACGATAAACTCGAATGTAGCTTCCTTATCAAAGAGGTTAGATAAGTCTGAGGCACAGACACAGGTGTGGAAAAAGTCCATGGAAGAGGCTTTGTCTCAGGTACAGACCCCTTCCGGGTCGCAAAAGAGGCCATTTACTCAAGTAGTAGATACTGATACCGACACGGACTCTGATTCCGACGTCGATTTCACTGAGGCAGCGTTACACCCACGTTTAGTTAAGAGCATTCAGTACATGATTGTGGCTATAAAAGATGTTTTACACATTTCTGATGAACCTGCAGTTCAGGAAACAAGGATTTGCTTGTTCAAGGGAAAAAAACCTGAGGTAAAATTTCCCCCCTCTCATAAAATGAATACTCTTTGTGAAAAGGCTTGGGAGTCGCCGGATAAGAAATGGCAGATTCCCAAGAGAATTTACATGGCGTATCCTTTCCCCTCTGAGTACAGGGAAAAATGGGAGGCATCTCCAAATGTTGACAAAGCTTTATCTCGTTTGTCTAAGAAGGTGGCGCTTCCGTCTCCTGACACGGCAGCTCTCAAAGATCCGGCGGATCGCAAGCTGGAGACGTCTCTGAAGTCCATTTTTGCTAATTCGGGTGCATTGCTCAGACCCGCTGTGGCGTCGGTATGGGTGAGTAGTGCTATTGCTTAATGGGCTGAGAATTTAGCTAATGATATGGATACTCTTGATAAAGATAATGTCCTTCTAACTCTTGGTTATATTAAGGACGCGGCAGATTACATAAAAGATGCGGCGAGGGACGTCTGTCTCTTGGGTTCAAGAACCAATGCCATGTCGATATCAGCCAGGAGGGCCCTGTGGATCCATCAATGGAACGCTGATGCCGACTCCAAGAGGGCTATGGAAGCGCTACCCTTCAAAGGTACTGTCTTGTTTGGGGACGGCTTGGCTGACCTGGTCTCGACCGCGACTGCGGGTAAGTCCTCTTTTCTTTCTTATGTTCCCACACAACAGAAAAAGGCACCACATCAGCAAATGCAGTCCTTTCGTCACAATAAATACAGGCGTGGAAAAGGCTCGTCCTTCCTCGCTTCAAAAGGTAGAGGAAGGGGAAGGAAACCTTCTGCTGGTTCGGGAGTCCAGGACCAAAAGTCCTCCCCTGCTGCTACCAAGTCCACCGCATGACGCTGGGGCTTCCCTGGGGGAGTCCGAACCAGTGGGGGGCCATCTACGAATTTTCAGTCAGGACTGGATTCAATCAGGCCTGGATCCTTGGGTACTAGAGACCGTGTCTCAGGGATACAAACTGGAGTTTCAGGAGATGCCCCCTCACCGGTTCTTCATTTCGACATTACCAGTAGTTCTTCCGGACAGGGAGGTGGTGCTAGCAGCAATTCAAAAACTGTGTCTACAGAGGGTCATTATTCCCGTTCCCTCGTCTCAGCGGGGGGAGGAGTTCTACACGAGCCTCTTTGTTGTGCCGAAACCGGACGGTTCGGTCAGACCAATTCTAAATCTAAAATCCCTCAATCCATACTTGAAAGTTTTCAAGTTCAAGATGGAATCCCTTCGAGCTGTGATCTGCAGCCTAGAAGGGGGGGATTTTATGGCGTCAGTCGACATAAAGGATGCCTACTTACATGTCCCGATATATCCTCCGCATCAGGCTTTCCTCAGGTTTGCGATACAGGATTCTCATTACCAATTTCAGACGTTGCCGTTTGGGCTTTCCACGGCTCCGAGGATTTTCACCAAGGTCATGGCAGAAATGATGGTTCTTCTTCGCAAACAAGGGGTTTCAATTATCCCGTACTTGGACGATCTCCTGATAAAGGCGAGGTCCAAGGAATGATTGCTGAAAAGTGTAGAGTTGTCTCTATCGGTTCTGCGACAACACGGATGGGTCCTCAATTTGCCGAAATCCCAGTTGATTCCGACCACTCGGCTTACTTTTCTGGGCATGATTCTGGACACGGAGTTACAGAAAGTATTCCTTCCAGAAGAAAAGGCTCTGGAATTGCAGACGATGGTCAGAGAACTTCTGAAGCCGACAAGTGTGTCGATCCATCATTGTACTCGGGTTCTGGGGAAGATGGTTGCGGCATACGAAACCATTCCATACGGCAGATTTCACGCCCGAGTGTTTCAGTGGGACTTGCTGAGCAAATGGTCCGGGTCTAATCTACACATTCACCGGAAGATAAGTCTATCTCCCAGAGCCAGAATTTCTCTCCTGTGGTGGCTACAAACTCATCACCTCCTGGGGGGACGCCGATTCGGTATCCAGGAGTGGGTACTTCTGACAACAGATGCAAGTCTCCGGGGCTGGGGCGCAGTCACCCAAGGAAGAAATTTCCAGGGAAAATGGTCGCTCCAGGAAGCCTGTCTCCACATAAATGTTCTAGAGTTAAGAGCCATTTACAACGGCATGCTCCAAGCAAGAAGTCTCCTTCAGGGTCGACCGGTCCTGGTACAGTCAGACAACATCACAGCGGTGGCCCATATAAACCGGCAAGGCAGAACGAGGAGCAGAGCGGCAATGGCGGAGGCCACAAAGATACTTTGCTGGGCGGAACAACACGTCAGCGCACTGTCAGCAGTTTTCCTACCGGGGGTGGACAACTGGGAAGCGGATTTCCTCAGCAGACACGACCTCCATCCGGGAGAGTGGGCTCTGCACCAAGAGGTTTTTGCAGAAGTGACAAGATGCTGGGGAATTCCGTTGATAGACATGATGGCGTCTCGGCTCAACAAGAAGCTCCCAAAGTATTGTTCCAGGTCAAGGGACCCACAAGCCAAGGCGGTGGACGCCCTGGTGTCTCCGTGGGTTTTCCAGTCGGTGTATGTGTTCCCTCCTCTTCCTCTCATTCCAAAGGTGCTGGGGATCATTCGTCGAGCAAGGGTTCAGGCGATTCTCGTCGTTCCAGACTGGCCAAGAAGGGCCTGGTACCCGGATATTCTGGACTTACTGGTGGAAGATCCTTGGTCGCTTCCTCTAAGAGAGGATCTGTTGTTACAGGGTCCATGCGTGTTTCCGGACTTACCGCGGCTGCGTTTGACGGCATGGAGGTTGAGCGCCAGATCTTAGCTCGTAAGGGTATTCCCAGGGAGGTCATTCCAACTCTCATTAAGGCTAGGTAAGAGGTTACGGCGAAACACTATCACCGTATCTGGAGGAAATATTCCTGGTGTGAGGTTAAAAAGACTCCTGCAGAGGATTTTCACTTGGGTCGTTTTCTCCACTTTTTACAGGTGGGTGTAGATGCAGGCTTGAAATTGGGTTCCATCAAAGTGCAAATTTCGGTTTTGTCTATTTTCTTTCAAAAAGAGTTAGCTGCCCTCCCAGAGGTTCAGACTTTTGTGAAGGGTGTAATGCAGTGCCGTAACTAGGCATTTTAGCGCTGTGTGCAAGAAACGACATTGGCGCCCCCCCGCATGTAAGATAGGGGCAGTGCGACCCATAGGCGCGCAAAAAATATATAGGGGCGTGGCTTCACGGGAATGGGCGTGGCCACAAAATAATAGCAATTCATACAACGGTGCACAGTAGTCTCCATTATTCAAATTACGCTGCACAGTAGCGCCAGTACACCAGGTAGAGACCCTTTTATACATTACAGCAGACAGCGTCCCCCTTTTTACACATTACAGCAGACAGTCTCCCTTTTAACACATTGCGGCAGCCAGTCCCCCTTTTTACACATTGTGGCAGACAGCGTCCCCTTTTTTACACATTACAGCAGACAGCGTCCCCTTTTTTAACATTACGGCAGACAGCGTCCCCTTTTTACACATTACAGCAGACAGCATCCCCGTTTTTACACATTACGGCAGACGGTGTCCCCCTTTATACACATTGCGGCAGCCAGTCCCCCTTTTTACACATTAAGGCAGCCAGTCCCCCTTTTTACACATTGCGGCAGCCAGTCCCCCTTTTTACACATTGCGGCAGCCAGTCCCCCTTTTTACACATTGCGGCAGCCAGTCCCCATTTTTACACAATGCGGCAGCCAGTCCCCCTTTTTACACATTGCGGCAGCCAGGCCCCCTTTTTACACATTGCGGCATCCAGTCCCCCTTTTTACACATTGCGGCAGCCAGTCCCCCTTTTTACACATTGCGGCAGCCAGTCCCCCTTTTTACACATTGCGGCAGCCAGTCCCCCTTTTTACACATTGCAGCAGCCAGTCCCCATTTTTACACATTGCGGCAGCCAGTCCCCCTTTTTACACATTGCGGCAGCCAGGCCCCCTTTTTACACATTGTGGCAGCCAGGCCCCCTTTTTACACATTGCGGCAGCCAGGCCCCCTTTTTACACATTGCGGCAGCCAGTCCCCATTTTTACACATTGCGGCAGCCAGTCCCCCTTTTTACACATTGCGGCAGCCAGGCCCCCTTTTTACACATTGCGGCAGCCAGGCCCCCTATTTACACATTGCAGCAGCCAGGCCCCCTTTTTACACATTATGGCAGACGGTGTCCCCCAGAGAGAGAGAGAGAGAGATACATACTTAGCATCTCCCCGCTGACAGGCTCCTTGTGCAGCTCCCTCGGTGCAGGCAGGTTAGAAGGAGGAGGAGGGAGGGGGACTGAAGCCGCAGCAGCGCTATTTCATTGGTAGTAAGCGCCGCTGCAGCATCCCCCTCTCCTTCTGTATTGGCTGCCCGGCGCTGCTGTGGATGCTGGGATGGAGGAACCGCATCCCAGCATCCACAGCAGCGCCAGGCAGCCAATACGGAAGGAGAGGGGGATGCTGCAGCGGCGCTTACTACCAATGAAATAGCGCTGCTGCAGCTCCAGTCCCCCTCCCTCCTCCTCCTTCTCACCTGCCCGGCGCTGTAGCTCTCCTCCACAGCGCGGCAGCGGCGCACGGCGCAGACTTCAGAGGCATGTAATGAGTCAATTTGACTCATTACATGCCACTGGCCGTGCGCCCTCAGGGCAACTGCGCTGTGTGCCAAGCCCACTTGGCACACACGTAGTTATGGCCCTGGTGTAATGCGTATCAATCCACCGTTTGTACCGCCTGTAGCGCCATGGGACCTTGATGTTGTCTTGCGGTTCCTCATGTCTTCCTGGTTTGAACCTTTGCGGACGGTTGAATTAAAATTTCTCACTTGGAAGGTAGTTATGCTTATGGCGCTGGCATCTGCCAGGCGAGTATGGGAATTGGCAGCTTTTTTCTCATAAGAGTCCGTACTTGATTTTTCATGCGGATAGGGCGGAATTGAGGACTCGTCAACAATTTCTACCAAAGGTGGTTTCGTCATTTCACATTAACCAACCTATTGTGGTTCCGGTAGCTACGGAAGAAGTGGCGATTCCAAGATCTCTGGATGTTGTAAGAGCGTTAAAAATTTACGTTTCTAGGACAGCTGTTACTAGGAAAACTGAAGCGTTATTTGTTTTGTATGCGGCCAACAAGATTGGTCATCCCGCGTCAAAACAGACTATTGCACGCTGGATTTGTAGTACGATCCAGCAAGCTCATTCTTCGGTGGGGTTGCCGGTGCCGAAGTCGGTTAAAGCCCATTCTACCAGAAAGGTGGGATCATCTTGGGTGGCTGCCCGAGGTGTTTCAGCACTACAGCTTTGCCGAGCGGCTACTTGGTCGGGTTCGAACGCTTTTGCTAAATTCTATAAGTTCGATACCCTGGACGATGAGGACCTGGCGTTTGCTCAGTCGGTGCTGCAGAGTCGTCCGCACTCTCCCGCCCGTTCTGGAGCTTTGGTATAATCCCCATGGTCCTTTTGGAGTCCCCAGCATCCTCTAGGACGTAAGAGAAAATAGGATTTTGGTACTCACCGTTAAATCCTTTTCTCCTAGTCCGTAGAGGATGCTAGTCGCCCGTCCCAGTGCGGACTATTACTTGCATTATATAGTTTGTACTGGTTAAGTTAGTTTATACACGAATTGTGTATTGGTTTGTTGCAGCTGGTTGCTGGAGTTTTATGCATACTGTTATCTGGTTTGGTGTTATTCCGGTTGTACGGTATGTTTATAGTGTGGGCTGGTAATTTGGTAGCCCTTAGTTAGGACAAAAATATTTCCTTGTAATGTCCGTCTCTCCTGGGCACAGTTCCTATAACTGGGGTCTGGAGGAGGGGCATAGAGGGAGGAGCCAGTTCACACCCAGTCTTAAGTCTTTTTATTGTGCCCAAGCTCCTGTGGATCCCATCTATACCCCATGGTCCTTTTGGAGTCCCCAGCATCCTCTACGGACTTGGAGAAAAGGATTTAACGGTGAGTACCAAATTCCTATTTTTCTTTGCATCATGTGCTCTTTGCGGACTATTTTTTTAAGTGCCATCCTGTCTGACACTGCAGTGCCACTCCTAGATGGACTAGGTGTTTGTGTCGGCAACTTGGGTCGCTTAGCTTGGCCATCCAGTGACCGTGGTGCACCTCTTTTTTTCTTTGCATCATGTGCTGTTTGGGGACTAATTTTTTAAGTGCCATCCAGTCTGACACTGCAGTGCCACTCCTAGATGGGCCAGGTGTTTGTGTCGGCCACTTGGGTCGCTTAGCTTAGCCATCCAGTGACCTTGGTGCACCTCTTTTTTTATTTGCATCATGTGCTGTTTGGGGACTATTTTTTTAAGTGCCATCCTGTCTGACACTGCAGTGCCACTCCTAGATGGGCCAGGTGTTTGTGTCGGCCACTTGGGTCGCTTAGCTTAGCCATCCAGCGACCTTGGTGCACCTCTTTTTTTCTTTGCATCATGTGCTGTTTGGGGACTATTTTTTTAAGTGCCATCCTGTCTGACACTGCAGTGCCACTCCTAGATGGGCCAGGTGTTTGTGTCGGCCACTTGTGTCGCTTAGCTTAGCCATCCAGCGACCTTGGTGCACCTTTTTTTCTTTGCATCATGTGCTCTTTGGGGACTATTTTTTTAAGTGCCATCCTGTCTGACACTGCAGTGCCACTCCTAGATGGGCCAGGTGTTTGTGTCGGCCACTTGGGTCGCTTAGCTTAGCCATCCAGCGACCTTGGTGCACCTCTTTTTTTCTTTGCATCATGTGCTCTTTGGGGACTATTTTTTAAGTGCCATCCTGTCTGACACTGCAGTGCCACTCCTAGATGGGCCAGGTATTTGTGTCGGCCACTTGGGTCACTTAGCTTAGCCATCCAGCGACCTTGGTGCACCTTTTTTTTATCTTTGCATCATGTGCTGTTTGGGGACTATTTTTTTAAGTGCCATCCTGCCTGACACTGCAGTGCCACTCCTAGATGGGCCAGGTGTTTGTGTCGTCCACTTGGGTCGCTTAGCTTAGCCATCTAGCGACCTTGGTGCACCTCTTTTTTTCTTTGCATCATGTGCTGTTTGGGGACTATTTTTTTAAGTGCCATCCTGTCTGACACTGCAGTGCCACTCCTAGATGGGCCAGGTGTTTGTGTCGGCCACTTGGGTCGCTTACCATAGCCATCCAGTGACCTTGGTGCACCTCTTTATTTCTTTGCATCATGTGCTCTTTGGGGACTATTTTTTTAAGTGCTATCCTGTCTGACACTGCAGTGCCACTCCTAGATGGGCCAGGTGTTTGTATCGGCCACATGGGTCGCTTAGCTTAGTCATCCAGCGACCTTGGTGCACCTCTTTTTTCTTTGCATCATGTGCTGTTTGGGGACTATTTTTTAAGTGCCATCCTGTCTGACACTGCAGTGCCACTCCTAGATGGGCCGGGTGTTTGTGTCGGCCACTTGGGTCGCTTAGCTTAGCCATCCAGCGACCTTGGTGCACCTCTTTTTTTCTTTGCATCATGTGCTGTTTGGGGACTATTTTTTAAGTGCCATCCTGTCTGACACTGCAGTGCCACTCCTAGATGGGCCAGGTGTTTGTGTCGGCCACTTGGGTCGCTTAGCTTAGCCATCCAGTGACCTTGGTGCACCTCTTTTTTTCTTTGCATCCTGTGCTGTTTGGGGACTATTTTTTTAAGTGCCATCCTGTCTGACACTGCAGTGCCACTCCTAGATGGGCCAGGTGTTTGTGTCGTCCACTTGGGTCGCTTAGCTTAGCCATCTAGCGACCTCAGTGCAAATTTTAGGACTAAAAATAATATTGGCCCTCATTCCGAGTTGATCGGTCGCAAGGCAAATTTAGCAGAGTTACACACGCTAAGCCTACGCCTACTGGGAGTGTATCTTAGCTTCTTAAAATTGCGACCGATGTATTCGCAATATTGCGATTACAAACTACTTTGCAGTTTCTGAGTAACTTCAACCTTACTCTGCCTGTGCGATCAGTTCAGTGCTTGTCGTTCCTGGTTTGACGTCACAAACACACCCAGCGTTCGCCCATCCACTCCTCCGTTTCTCCAGCCACTCCTGCGTTTTTTCCGGAAACGGTAGCGTTTTCATCCACACGCCCATAAAACGCCGTGTTTCCGCCCAGTAACACCCATTTCCTGTCAAACACATTACGATCGCCGGAGCGATGAAAAAGCCGTGATTAAAAATACTATCTTCATTGTTAAATTACTTGGCGCAGTCGCAGTGCGAATATTGCGCATGCGTACTAAGCGGATTTTCATTGCGATGCGATGAAAAATACCGACCGATCAACTCGGAATGAGGGCCATTGTGAGGTGTTCAGAATAGAATGGAAATGAGTGGAAATTATGATTATTGAGATTAATAATACTATGGGATCAAAATTACGCCCAAATTCTATGATTTAAGCTGTTTTTGAGGGGGTTTTGAAAAAAAAAACACCCAAATCCAAAACACACCCAAATCCGACAAAATATTTTCAGGGAGGATTTGCCAAAATGCGTCCGAATCCAAAACACGCCCGCGGAACCGAATCCAAAACCAAAACCCGAAAAATGTCCGGTGTACATCACTACTTAGGAGTCTTAACTGGTTCAGCAGGAGGTTTCTAGGGAAAGGCCCAACGCGTTTCGTCTCTCAGAATTCTTTATGTATATTTAAAAAAAAAAATATTTTCATTTTTTAGAGTATATATATATATATATATATATATATATTGTACTGTATGCCCGGCACTCACTCTTAACGGTAGTACATGCTGCGGTGCCCTCCTGGAGGCAAATACCTCTGGATACTGGTAGGAAAAAAGGCGGCACTCAGGCAGGCGTCTTAAGCAAGTAACTCCGTGGTCAGTTTATTCCGACATGTTTCGGGGTAATCACCCCATCCTCAGGGTCATCATAGCCCAAACGGATCAAATGAACATACATATATACAAACACCAATTAACAATCAAGACTAAAATCCTACTCACCTGCTCCACGACGCCATTCTGATCTGCCGGACGCCTAGCAGCGCTTCCGCGTCGCCCTCCGGTGACGTCATTAAGCTGTGCCAGGACCCGGCTCCCATGGAAACCGCCGGACACGTGTGATGACCCGAAACATGTCGGAATAAACTGACCATGGAGTTACTTGCTTAAGACGCCTGCCTGAGTGCCGCCTTTTTTCCTACCTATCTCCTATATATTTGCTCAAGTCTGTGACTCTGTGCCCGTAACGCTGGGCGGAGTCACAGCGGTGGGCGGAGTCACAGAGCCCGCCCACCACATGTGCAGCAAGTCTCTGCTCCTGCTGCCTGTCCATGTCACACCCCTTCCCCTCCCCCCCCCAGCAAATCTGACTAACCAGCCACGGCGCGCCGAACAACAACAACTGCTGCCCCCGGCATACACATTAGGAGGGACGGGTGGCGCAGGAGAAGGCTCTCTTAGCCCTCCCTGCCCCGCGTACACAGACCCGCCGCCTCCTCCGCACACATCCCGCTGTCAGGAGCCGAGTGCTGCAGTGACGTCATCTGCTGCAGCACTCTCCTCCGGTCACATAGCCGGCACACACACTCTGCAGTCTCCGGGGGCTGCCAGCATCTACAGGCAAGCTGGAAACACCCCCGGAGTGAGAAAGAAAAGACCCGTGAGGCCACGCCCCTTTTACTCTAGGCCACGCCCCATTTCGCCGTGCGAGGGAGGGGGAGGAAATGTCATAGTACAGACTGCTCTCCCACACCTGGTGACGTCTCTGGATACTGAACTATTTCACAGCCTGCAGCAGCCACCCACAGCCCCAACGGTGAGTCCCTCCGCCCATCCTAGCCACTGTATGTCTGGTCACCACTTTACACAACTCCACCCCCTCCACTACTTCCCCCCCTTTCTTCATCAGCTTCCTCACTGGGGACCCTCCCTACCGCCCCGCGTCTCTGTATCCCCTCCCTACCGCCCCGCGTCTCTCTATCCCCTCCCAACCGCCCCGCGTCTCTTTCCCCTACCTACCGCCCCGCGTCTCTCTATCCCCTCCCAACCGCCCCGCGTCTCTTTCCCCTCCCTACCGCCCCGCGTCTCTCTATCCCCTCCCTATCGCCCCGCGTCTCCCTGTCGCCTCCCTACCGGCCGCGTCTCTCTGTCCCCTCCCTACCGCCCCGCGTCTCTCTATCCCCTCCCAACCGCCCGTGTCTCTCTGTCCCCTCCCTACCGCCCCGCGTCTCTGTATCCCCTCCCTACCGCCCCGCGTCTCTTTATCCCCTCCCAACCGCCCCGCGTCTCTTTCCCCTACCTACCACCCCGCGTCTCTCTATCCCCTCCCAACCGCCCGCGTCTCTTTCCCCTCCCTACCGCCCGCGTCTCTCTGTCCCCTCCCAACCGCCCCGCGTCTCTTTCCCCTACCTACCGCCCCGCGTATCTCTATCCCCTCCCAACCGCCCCGCGTCTCTCTGTCCCCTCCCTACCGCCCGCATCTCTCTGTCCCCTCCAAACCGCCCCGCGTCTCTCTATCCCCTCCCAACCGCCCCGCGTCTCTTTCCCCTCCCTACCGCCCCGCGTCTCTCTATCCCCTCCCTACCGCCCCGCGTCTCTCTATCCCCTCCCTACCGCCCGCGTCTCTCTGTCCCCTCCCTACCGCCCCGCGTCTCTGTCCCCTCCCTACCGCCCCGCGTCTCCCTGTCCCCTCCCTACCGGCCGCATCTCTCTGTCCCCTCCCTACCGCCCCGCGTCTCTCTATCCCCTCCCAACCGCCCCGTGTCTCTCTGTACCCTCCCTACCGCCCGCGTCTCTCTGTCCCCTCCCTACCGCCCGCGTCTCTCTGTCCCCTCCCTACCGCCCCGCGTCTCTATATCCCCTCCCTACCACCCCGCCTCTACCACCCCGCGTCTCTCTGTCCCCTCCCTACCGCCCCACATCTCTGTATCCACTCCCTACCGCCCCGCGTCTCTCTGTCCCCTCCCTACCGCCCTGCGTCTCTCTGTCCCATCCCTACCGCCCCCTGTTTCTCTGTCCCCTCCCTATTGCCCCACGTCTTTGTATCCACTCCCTACCACCCTGCGTCTCTCTTTCCCCTCCCTACCGCCCCGTGTCTCTATTTCCCCTCCCTACCGCCCCGCGTCTCTCTTTCCCCTCCCTACTGCCCTGCGTCTCTCTTTCCCCTCCCTACCGAGCCGCGTCTCTCTTTCCCCTCCCTACCGCCCCGCGTCGCTGTATCCCCTCCCTAAGGCCCCATGTCTCTGTATCCCCTCCTCCCTACGCCTCTGTATCCCCACCTTACCGCCCCGCTTCTCTCTATCCCCTCCCTACTGCCCTGCGTTTCTCTATCCCCTCCCTACCACCCGCATCTCTCTATCCCCTCCCTACCGCCCGCGTCTCTGTATTCCCTCCCTACCGCCCCGCGTCTCTGTATCCCCTCCCTACCGCCCCGCATTTCTGTATCCCCTCCCTACCACCCCGCGTCTCTGTATCCCCTCCCTATCGCCCCGCGTCTCTCTATACCCTCCCTACCGCCCCACATCTCTGTATCCCCTCCCTACCGCCCTGCGTCTCTGTATCCCCTCCCTATCGCCCTGCGTCTCTGTCCCCTCCGTACCGCCCCGCGTCTCTGTATCCTCTCCCTACCGCCCTGCGTCTCTGTATCCTCTCCCTACCCCTCTGCGTCCCATACACGGTCCATACCACCGGCTCCTTGATACCTCCCTGACAAACCCTCACCAGGAGGACAGGAGCCATAACCCCCTGCGGTGCCCCCCATAGTTACCGGTATATTGGTGATGCTCCGCTGTGCCGCCTCCTCCCTATCCCTCACTCGGCAAGCGCAGGGCGCAAGCCCAGCACCAAGCACATGACCGTGCTGTCCATGCCCATTGGCCCTGGGAGCAGCACCAGCCTGCGCACCCTCCTCCTACTGCACCTGAGAGGGGCACGCACATAGCGCATGCAGAGGGGACTGGTGCACCTGCGGCCGCGTGAAGACATTGCGTGCGCAACATGTCCGCGTTGCTACACCTGAAGGATGGTACGGTGTAGAGAGAGGTCACAGCTGCCTCTGTTCCGCATTGTACCAGTACTCCTCTCTGTGTCTAATGACACCGTATACCTCTTCATGCGGGTATGTCTATATCACATACATCCTTATCCGTGTCCTATATATTGTTACACATACAATCATATAGTTATAGGTCCTGCACCCACCCCCCACCTGCATCCACCTCCCCCTCCACCCGCAGCATCTACATACTCCCTGCCTCATCCCCCCCCCCCCCCGCACCCGCTACATTCTGTACATCGTGCCCTGCAGGCACCGTTAACGCCGTCGCAAGGGCCTACACCCCCTTCACCATCTCAAGCCCTTTCGTCGTGCAATATTTGACCCCTGACAAACCTAGGAATGCAGGTAATACTCATACAAATATTGAACCCCAGCAAGGCGTGCAGGGGTTAAGGGGGCGTAGCCCCTGTCGACGGTGTGAAGAGTGCCCGTAGGGCGCGATGAATCGCCTAGTATATATATATATATATATATATATATATACACACACACACACAGATGTGTCCACTTACATCTTTACTATTTTGCTCAATGTGGCACAACATGCAAAACACGGCTAGGCTGTTTTTCACGACTAGCGAGTGGATGGATTTTTGTTTGCCATCTCCTATATAATAGCCCAGATCTGTGACTTTGTGATTCATTTGCTAACGCTGGGCGGAGTCACAACACTGGGCGGAGTTAGTCAAATGAGTCACAGATCTGGCCAAATCTATAGGAGACTAGGAGCAGAAGCAGATAGTATGGGCATGGCACAGGCAGGGGTACATACCTCCCAGCTTTCTTCAGGAGCTTTCTTCAGGCAGAAGGAGGGACACACACTCGGCGAAAAGGGGGCGTGGCTTCACGGGAGGGCCCCCGTTTTCGTCAGTGAGGGGGCTTGCCCAGCGCTCTGTGAGCTGCTGGCATGCCCCCAGGGGCTGATTATGAGTCAGGGCATACTAACCTACATTTTGGCTGCTCTCTGCGGGAGAGAGCAGCCAGGTCAGCTCAGAGGGCGGGCAGGGGAGGCTGTGACGTCGTGGAGGGGGTGGGCCGGAGGTGGGACGGGGCGGAGAAAGGGCGGAGCAAGGGCGGGGTCATGATGATGCCTCTTTTAAGCCACGCCCCCACTCTGTAATGCCGCAATCACCGGCATTACACTGCAGGGGGCGTGGCTTTGTAAACCACAACCGTATGCGTCTCTCGGGGTACTGACAAGACTGACTATACCAAAGGTTTATTAGAGCAGTAAAAATATCAGTATATGATGAATAGAGAACACATACGCTGTCTTTATATATGCTGATTGAGTTAATCTCAAGTGCTCCCTGCTCCATTCATTTGATGTGGGCTCTAACATTTAGGGGTAGAACTGCTGTACCGAAATGGGAAAATATTTGACTCATTAGATGTTGATACAGCATGCTCACCCATATAATGCCATGAATTCTATCTTTATAGCATATACTCACCGGGTTTGATATTAGACTAGGTGAAATAAGTGGATAAATATTGACTGGGTATATGCTGCAGTAGCACATCTTTCCATATACCTTACAGTCACAAATGTCTTAAAAATCAGTCAATACGCAATAGGTTCACGATAATAAAGGATATCATTATATTGTGAATAGGTTTCTCTGCCTTGGTGGGCTAGAGACAATAATTCCTGCGATTGCAGAATATATACAACAGAAGGACACACTTGTGATCAAGTTGTATTGTAACCAAATTGTTCAATATACTACTGATGACATGGCTATGTAATGGGAGTGATTGCCTGGGCGATATAGAACAGCAAATCCAGGGTATACAAATTGGTATACATATTAACCCCTTGCTTTATCTCAAATCTGAGTAATCTTGAGAAATCTTTTTGACACATATGGATATCTGAAGGTGCATGGTGTGAGACATATAAAAAATCCACAATAGAGACATATATCAGAAAGGATACCGAGAATTGGAAGTTTTCAGCAGCCATTAATTGTGGGTTTGATTTATTTATATGTTTATATAATAAACTTACTTGAAAATTGAACAAATTCTTAATAATACCCATCCGTAGTTTTTGCATCCATCGAAGTGGAGACAATTTTAATCTCATCACTTTTCTATCTTAGAGCACTACAAATTTTTTTCTTTATAAACAATATCTCTTACCCAGGGGTCTGGGCATGAAGACGCCCAGATGTGACTGAAATGTTTTAGTCTCGCTCCCACCTGCCCGAACTCCAGGCTGGGAGGAAGCAGAACCTGGTTTCTCTTCCTGAGAACCTGTTGGTGCAGGTTTTCTGGATTTTCCCCAACCATCCCTAAAGAAGGTGGAAGGGGGTTTGGACTTCTTAACTTTCGCAGTCCGAAAGGACTGCAGTATGGACGTAGGATAAGATTTCCTAGTCGGTGGTGTTGCTGAGGGAAAAAAGGTTGACTTACCCGCAGTTGCCGTGGAGATCCACGCATCCAATGCGTCCCCAAACAGAGCCTGACCTGTGAAGGGTAGGTTCTCCACACTTTTCTTAGATTCTGCATCCGCCGTCCATTGGCGTAGTCAGAGACCTCTGCGCGTCGAGACCGCCATGGAAGTCGCCCTTGCGTTTAGCATGTCAAGGTCCTTCATGGCCTCCACCATGAAACCTGCAGAATCCTGTATGTGACGTAAAAACAATTCAATGTCACTCCTATCCATAGTGTCTAAGTCCTCTAGTAATGTGCCTGACCACTTTACTATGGCCTTAGAAATCCACGCACAAGCAATAGTGGTCCTAAAAGCCATGCCAGTAGCAGTGTATAGTGATTTGAGTGTAGTCTCAATCTTGCGGTCAGCCGGCTCTTTTAAGGCGGTTGAACCAGGGACAGGTAAAACCACCTTTTTAGACAACCTAGATACAGAAGCATCTACTATAGGTGGGTTTTCCCACTTCTTTCTATCCTCTTCAGGGAAAGGGAAAGCAATGAGAATTCTTTTAGGGATCTGGAATTTCTTCTCTGGATTTTCCCAGGATTTTTCAAATAAAGAGTTTAACTCTTTAGAAGGAGGTAAGGTAAGCAAGGATTTCTTATTTTCGTTAAAAAAAGATTCCTCCTCCTGCTCAGGTACCTTCTCAGAAATATGTAAAACATCCCTAATGGCTTCAATCATTAGTTGCAGCCCTCTATCAAGGGATGCATCTCCCCCCCTGCATATCCCCATCACCGTCTCCTGTATAAAAGTCGGTATCAGTGTCAACTTGCAATATCTGGGCAAGTGTATGTTTTGTTGGGTATGTAGGTGGGGTGTTTGAGGAAGCAGCAGGAGCTGAATACTTCAAACCCTCTACAGATTTTCTCAAAAACTGCGTCTCTTTCTCAGTATGTGACATCCTTGTTGAAATCTGGGATATCATTCCCCCTAAAGAATCCACCCACGGGGGTTCGGATTCCGAAGGCTGGGAAAGTACATTACAGTCCTGAGTACATGGGATAGACTCATCAGGAGAAGATACACATTCTGCTGCACAGGACACAGAGGTGGTCATTCCGAGTTGTTCGTTTGCAAGCAGTTTTTAGCAGCCGCCTTCCACTGGGAGTGCATTTTAGCTTAGCAGAAGTGCGAACGAAAGGATCGCAGAGTGGCAGCAAAGTTTTTTTGTGCAGTTTTAGAGTAGCTCAATACCTACTCAGCGCTTGCGATGACTTCAGACTGTTCAGTTCCTGTTTTGACATCACAAACACACCCTGCGTTCGCCCAGCCACGCCTGCGCTTTTCCTGGCATGCCTGTGTTTTTTTGAACACTCCCTGAAAATGGTCAGTTGACACCCAGAAACGCCCACTTCATGTCAATCACTCTGCGGTCAGCAGTGCGACTGAAAAGCTTCGCTAGACACTGTGTGAAATACATCATTCGTTGTAATAGTACGTTGCGCGTGCGCATTGCGCCGCATATGCATGCGCAGAAGTGCCTTTTTTTGCCTCATCGCTGCACAGCGCACACACACACACACACACACACACACACACACACACAGGAAAATATCAGACACAGTTTCCCCCAGAGTACCTTCAGAGAGTCACAGAGTATAAGGAGCCAGCCACACAGCGCCCTTGTAGGCAGTTATTATGATAAAAGCCTGGTGTTGACTAATTAACCTTAATAGGATGACTAGTACTATAAGCACCCCACCCCCCCTGTCTATAACACCCTGGTACTGCAGAGGTATTGCGGAAGTTATCTGGAGGGCAGCGCTCCCTGTCAGCGTCTCTGTCTGTATGTCTGCGGGAGAAAATGGAGCTAGTGAGTGCTGGATCCGCTATGAAAGGAAGTCCCGCCCCTTGCAATGGCGCGCGGCTTCCTGCACAAAGTTGTTTATACTAGCCTGAGGTATTTGTTGCTAACAGCAGGGATTAGCCCCTGTTAGGCTAGTGACCAGTTTAGGGTGATTCGCGCTGGCCCAGGACGCCCCTCAAGTGCCTACAGTGTTGTTGCAGAGCCTGCTGGAGCGCAGCCTGCCAGAGCTGCGCTCCCACCCTTGTGCTGCCATTCCCGCCGGCGACCCGCTAACCAGGCCGCTGGCGCTGTACTCACCACTCTTCTTTCTTCTGGCTCTGTTAGGGGGTGTCGGCCGTGCTGCGGGAGTGAGCGGTCACCTCGTGGGCTTACGATCAGCACCCTCAGGAGCTCAGTGTCCTGTCAGCAGAGATAGAGAACCATTAACTTCAAGAGTTGGTTCCTACTTGCCCCCCCTAAGTCCTACGAAGCAGGGAGGCTGTTGCCAGTAGCCTTCCTGTAACCTAACAACTCAGAAAACAATAAAACTAGAAAAACTCCTAAGAGCTCCCCTAGCTGTGACCGGCTCCTCCGGGCACATTTTCTAAACTGAGTCTGGTAGGAGGGGCATAGAGGGAGGGGCCAGCCTACTCTATTAAACTCTTAAAGTGCCAGTGGCTCCCAAAGGACCCGTGTATACGCTATGGTACTAAATGACCCCAGAATCCTCCTAGGACGTAAGAGAAATTGATAATTGCGTCCAGGTGCCATCTAATCCCATGAGGGATAAATCATATATAGTTCGCAATAGCGGCACTCAGCGACGACTTCTTCAAGAATTTAAAACACCATCATTCTGAATTATTTCAACGTTTCAGGATCATTTATTTCGACCCTTTCATCAGGATACAAAGTAATCAAATGACACCAACAATCCTTAAAAACCCTCTCCCACCGAAGGTGAATGCCCACCTATCTGCCTTTAGACAGGTGTGGAGAATGAAACATATGTGTTAGACAATCCTGCACCACAACATGAGCAGGTGTGTAGATTCAATAGGAGCAAACTACAATGCATGTATCGTATCTTAATGATAAAACGTATTTTCATCAGAGCATCACACACTCATTAAACAACTGTGATATGCAATGCAACAACATATATATATATATATATATATATATATATATACCTGACTTGTTAGATATCCAAAAATGTACTGACTATTCCTATACATTCTTGTATGTTATACTGTATATATACTATTCAAGTAGTGATGTCAACTGAAACTTTGTATCCGGATTATTTGTTACATTGTATTTTATTATTTGCTCTGTGGAGTGAAATTAAGATGGTTGTAGTTTGTCTGTAATTTGTAATGCACAAATACCCATGTTGAGTTGCCTCAATTGATAGCTAATGATTTGACAGATAATGAATAGATATATAATGTGTTCAACACTGGGTATAAATTAAAATCACTTTATAACATACAAGAATGTATAGGAATAGTCAGTACATTTTTGTTGTGGTGCAGGATTGTCTCATACATATGTGTAATTCTCCACACCTGTCTAATGCAGAGCCGGATTGGGGGGGGGAGTCAGTACCCCGGGCCCCCCTGTCATAAGGGGCCCCCAGCAAAAGCTGCTCTGCACCCGCTCTGGTGCTGCTGTCTCCTCTACAGCCTCCGCCGATAGCAGCAGCTCTCCTGGCAGCAGCGGAGGCTGGAGATTGCTGCCTGCCCTGTCTAAATCGCTGATCCAAGCTGCCCATTAGGAGGGGGGACGGAGCGTGACATCACACACCTGCTGGCAGCGCAGATACCTCCCTCCCCAGCAGCCGATAGTCTTCTCCTCCCCGCTACAGCTCCTGTTGCAGGTGGCAGGCTTTGTGCAGGGGTATGTCACGATTCGGGGGTCGGAGCAGAGGGGAACGGAGGTAATATAAGATAATTGTTATGTCATGTTGGCTCCCCCCCCGCCGACGCCGAGCCGCAATTCACAGCATTTTTGCTGTGGGGGTGGGGCCTAATGGTGAACTGTGCCCCTGGCTCCCAGCAATATGTCCTGGCTGCGGCATCCTCACCCCTTCCCTCAGGGCAGGTTTTAGTGTAAGTGTACGCACAGTTTGTGTTCTATGTGTGTATGTGTTCTATCTGTGTATACTGTATATATGTGTATATGTTCTATTTGTGTATATGTATGTGTTTTATGTGTATGTATTTGAGTATATGTGGGTGTATGTGTTCTATGTAATGTGTGTGTGTGTGTGTGTGTGTGTGTGTGTGTGTGTGTGTGTGTGTGTGTGTGTGTGTGTGTATATATATATATACACACACACACACACAAATACACATGCATGCATCAAAGAATACCCCACCTTCCGAATCCTGCTTTTGCCCCTGCGGGGGGTGGTTGCTGGTGGGGGGGCCCTGTTTGTGTGCCCTGGTCTAAAGGCAGATAGGGGGGCGTTACCTTTGGTGGGAGAGGGTTTTTAAGGATTGTTGGTGTCATTTGATTACTTTCTATCCTAACAAAAGGGTCGAAATAAATGATCCTGAAGTGTTGAAATAATCCTGAGCGATTATGTTTTAAATGTTTTAAAGTCGTCAATGAGTGCCACTATTGCGAAATAAATATATATATATATATATATATATATATATTCTGATGCTTCAGGCCACTTACTGACTGCACAGTTATAGGAAGCGGTTAAGATACAATCAGAATGCCGACGCTGTAATCCCAACAAGTGATACAGTGCCAATGCCAGAATAACGGGCAAGGCAGGGTATTCTCCCTCTAATGATGTCCACGACACCCATAGAGGGAGAATATAACCTGTGGCGAGTGCAGTGAGCCACGGTGCTTGCAGAGTGGCGAGCGCAAAAAGCCCGCAAGGGGCTTTCAAGCGCTCGCCCAGCTTCTGGCATACTACTGACCATGGTGCCAGTATACTGACGACCGGCATCCCAGTCAGCGGTAATTCATACTGAACCCCACAGTGATGAAACTTTTTGAAATGTAAAAATTGCAATATAGGGGCAGATCAGATAACTGCAGGGCTTACCGCGTGGCTGATGCTCTAACCTGAGCTATTTAATAAATGCCACTACTCCAGAGTGTGCACTTAATGCAGATTTTCTGTTGATGCCTCAGGAACAGTGAGGAAAAATCCAAGTTAAATGCCCCTTCTGGGGATTAATTTACCAGTAATTGAATAGCTCTGGGTATTCAACCTGGAGCTGCAATCACACAGTATAGGGGGGTACACACGGAGAGATCAGTGCTTAAATTCTAAGCAATCCGACTAAATTGCTTAGAAGTTAAGCACTGATCTCTCCGTGTGTACCCCCCCCCCCCATAGCGATGGCGATGCGTGGCCCCGCACGTCATTATAGCCGGTACTAGATTGGCCGGCATGCAGGCACAATCTAGCTCATCACTTATTTCACCGCTGGGTGAAATGAGCGGCTCCCCCGTCCATCCACCTGGCTCAGCACACATCGCGCTGTGTGCTAGGCAGGGGGAGAGTTGTGTGCAAAGTAGTGATGTGCAACGGAAATTTTTCAGGGTTTTGTGTGTTGGTTTTGGATTCGGTTCCGCAGCCGTGTTTTGGATTCGGACGCGTTTTGGCAAAACCTCCCTGAAAATTTTTTGTCGGATTCGGGTGTGTTTTGGATTCGTTTTTTTTTTTTACAAAAAACCCTCAAAAACAGCTTAAATCATAGAATTTGGGGGTCATTTTGATCCCATGGTATTATTAACCTCAATAACCATAATTTCCACTCATTTCCAGTCTATTCTGAACACCTCACAATATTATTTTTAGTCCTAAAATTTGCACTGAGGTCACTGGATGACTAAGCTAAGCGACCCAAGTGGCCGACACAAACACCTGGCCCATCTAGGAGTGGCACTGCAGTGTCAGACAGGATGGCCGATTTAAAAAATAGTCCCCAAACAGCACATGATGCAAAGAAAAAAAGAGGTGCACAAAGGTCGCTGGATGCCTAAGCTAAGCGACCCAAGTCGCCGACACAAACACCTGGCCCATCTAGGAGTGGCACTGAAGTGTCAGACAGGATGGCAGATTTAAAAAATAGTCCCCAAACAGCACATGATGCAAAGAAAAAAAGAGGTACACCAAGGTCGCTGGATGGCTAAGCTAAGCGACCTAAGTGGCCAACACAAACACCTGGCCCATCTAGGAGTGGCACTGCAGTGTCAGACAGGATGGCACTTCAAAAAATAGTCCCCAAACAGCACATGATGCAAAGATAAATGAAAGAAAAAAGAGGTGCAAGATGGAATTGTCATTGGGCCCTCCCACCCATCCTTATGTTGTATAAACAGGAAATGCACACTTTAACAAACCCATCATTTCAGCTACAGGGTCTGCTACACGACTGTGACTGAAATGACTGGTTGGTTTGGGCCCCCACCAAAACAGAAGCAATCAATCTCTCCTTGCACAAACTGGCTCTACAGAGGCAAGATGTCCACCTCCTCCTCATCCTCCAATTCCTCACCCCTTTCACTGTGTACATCCCCCTCCTCACAGATTATTAATTCGTCCCCACTGGAATCCACCATCTCAGGTCCCTGTGTACTTTCTGGAGGCAATTGCTGGTGAATGTCTCGACGGATTAATTGATTATAATTCATTTTGATGAACATCATCTTCTCCACATTTTCTGGAAGTAACCTCGTACGCCGATTGCTGACAAGGTGAACGGCTGCACTAAACACTATTTCGGAGTACACACTGGAGGGGTGGGCAACTTAGGTAAAATAAAGCCAGTTTGTGCAAGGGACTCCAAATTGCCTCTTTTTCCTGCCAGTATACGTACGGACTGTCTGACGTGCCTACTTGGATGCAGTCACTCATATAATCCTCCACCATTCTTTCAATGGTGACAGAATCATATGCAGTGACAGTAGACGACATGTCAGTAATCGTTGGCAGGTCCTTCAGTCCGGACCAGATGTCAGCTTTCGCTCCAGACTGCCCTGCATCACCGCCAGCGGGTAGGCTCGGAATTCTTAGCCTTTTCCTCGCAGCCCCAGTTGCGGGAGAATGTGAAGGAGGAGCTGTTGACGGGTCACATTCCGCTTGACTTGACAAGTGTCTCACCAGCAGGTCTTTGCACCTCTGCAGACTTGTGTCTGCCGGAAAGAGAGTTACAACGTAGGCTTCAAACCTAGGATCGAGCACGGTGGCCAAAATGTATTGCTCTGATTTCAGCAGATTGACCACCCGTGAATCCTGGTTAAGCGAATTAAGGGCTCCATCCACAAGTCCCACATGCCTAGCGGAATCGCTCTCTTTTAGCTCCTCCTTCAATCTCTCCAGCTTCTTCTGTAAAAGCCTGATGAGGGGAATGACCTGACTCAGGCTGGCAGTGTCTGAACTGACTTCACGTGTGGCAAGTTCAAAGGGTCGCAGAACCTTGCACAACGTTGAAATCATTCTCCACTGCGCTTGAGTCAGGTGCATTCCCCCTCCTTTGCCTATATCGTGGGCAGATGTATAGGCTTGAATGGCCTTTTGCTGCTCCTCCATCCTCTGAAGCATATAGAGGGTTGAATTCCATCTCGTTACCACCTCTTGCTTCAGATGATGGCGGGGCAGGTTCAGGAGTGTTTGCTGGTGCTCCAGTCTTCGGCACGCGGTGGCTGAATGCCGAAAGTGGCCCGCAATTCTTCGGGCCACCGACAGCATCTCTTGCACGCCCCTGTCGTTTTTTAAATAATTCTGCACCACCAAATTCAATGTATGTGCAAAACATGGGACGTGCTGGAATTTGCCCACATGTAATGCACGCACAATATTGGTGGCGTTGTCCGATGTCACAAATCCCCAGGAGAGTCCAATTGTGGTAAGCCATTCTGCGATGATCTTCCTCAGTTTCCGTAAGAGGTTGTCAGCTGTGTGCCTCTTCTGGAAAGCGGTGATACAAAGCGTAGCATGCCTAGGAATGAGTTGGCGTTTGCGAGATGCTGCTACTGGTGCCGCCGCTGCTGTTCTTGCTGCGGGAGGCAATACATCTACCCAGTGGGCTGTCACAGTCATATAGTCCTGAGTCTGCCCTGCTCCAATTGTCCACATGTCCGTGGTTAAGTGGACATTGGGTACAACTGCATTTTTTAGGACACTGGTGACTGTTTTTCTGAGGTCTGTGTACATTCTCGGTATCACCTGCCTAGAGAAGTGGAACCTAGATGGTATTTGGTACCGGGGACACACTAACTCAATAAATTCTCTAATTCCCTGTGAATTAACGGTGGATACCGGACACACGTTTAACACCACCCAGGCTGCCAAGGCCTGAGTTATCTGCTTTGCAGCAGGATGACTGCTGTGATATTTCATCTTCCTCGCAAAGGACTGTTGGACAGTCAATTGCTTACTGGAAGTAGTACAAGTGGTCTTCCGACTTCCCCTCTGAGATGACGATCGAATCCCAGCAGCAACAACAGCAGCGCCAGCAGCAGTAGGCGTTACACTCAAGGATGCATCGGAGGAATCCCAGGCAGGAGAGGACTCATCAGACTTGACAGTGACATGGCCTGCAGGACTATTGGCTTTCCTGTCTAAGGAGGAAATTGACACTGAGGGAGTTGGTGGTGTGGTTTGCAGGAGCTTGGTTACAAGAGAAAGGGATTTAGTTGTCAGTGGACTGCTTCCACTGTCACCCAAAGTTTTTGAACTTGTCAATGACTTCTGATGAATGTGCTCCTGGTGACGTATAAGGGAGGATGTTCCTAGGTGGTTAACTTCCTTACCCCTACTTATTACAGCTTGACAAAGGCAACACATGGCTTGACAAATGTCCGCATTTCTGTTAAAATAATTCCACACCGACGAGGTGATTTTTATTTGTTATTTGACCAGGCATGTCAATGGCCATATTCGTCCCACGGACAACAGGTGTCTCCCCGGGTGCCTGACTTAAACAAACCGCCTCACCATTATAATCCTCCTTGTCAATTTCCTCCTCAGCGCTAGCAACACCCATATCCTCATCCTGGTGTACTTCAACAGTGACATCTTCAATTTGACTATCAGGAACTGGACTGCGGGTGCTCCTTCCAGTACTTGCAGGGGGCGTGCAAATGGTGGAAGGCACCACCTCTTCCCGTCCAGTGTTGGGAAGGTCAGGCATCGCAATTGGACTCTCCTTGGGGATTTGTGATTTAGAAGAACGCACAGTTCTTTGCTGTGCTTTTGCCAGCTTAAGTCTTTTCATTTTTCTAGCGAGAGGATGAGTGCTTCCATCCTCATGTGATTCTGAACCACTAGCCATGAACATAGGCCAGGGCCTCAGCCGTTCCTTGCCATTTTACATGCTCTCTACTATGACATTGGGCATCGGCCTTGGCAGACGACGTTGATGGCATTTCATCGTCTCGGCCATGACTAGTGGCAGCAGCTTCAGCATGAGGTGGAAGTGGATCTTGACCTTTCCCTATTTTACCCTCCACATTTTTGTTCTCCATTTTTTAATGTGTGGAATTATATGCCAGTAATATATCAATAGCAATGGCCTACTGTACCGTACTGCTATATATTATATACTGGTGGTCAGCAAAATTCTGCACTGTCCTACTATATATACTGTGCACAACTAAAATGCACCACAGGTATGGATGGATAGTATACTTGACGACACAGAGGTAGGTAGAGCAGTGGCCTACTGTACCGTACTGCTATATATTATATACTGGTGGTTAGCAAAATTCTGCACTGTCCTCCTACTATATAATACTGCGCACAACTAAAATGCACCACAGGTATGGATGGATAGTATACTTGATGACACAGAGGTAGGTAGAGCATTTGCCTACTGTACAGTACTGGATAGTATACTTGATGACACAGAGGTAGGTAGAGCAGTGGCCTACTGTACCGTACTGCTATATATTTTATACTGGTGGTCAGCAAAATTCTGCACTGTCCTCCTACTATATAATACTGCATACAACTAAAATGAACCACAGGTATGGATGGATAGTATACTTGACGACACAGAGGTAGCTAGAGCAGTGGCCTACTGTACCGTACTGCTATATATTATATACTGGTGGTCAGCAAAATTCTGCACTGTCCTCCTACTATATAATACTGGGCACAACTAAAATGCACCACAGGTATGGATGGATAGTATACTTGACGACACAGAGGTAGGTAGAGCGGTGGCCTACTGTATCGTACTGCTATATATTATATACTGGTGGCCAGCAAAATTCTGCACTGTCCTCCTACTATATATACTGCGCACAACTAATATGCACCACAGCCATGGATGGATAGTATACTTGACGACACAGAGGTAGGTAGAGCAGTGGCCTACTGTACCGTACTGCTATATATTATATACTGGTGGTCAGCAAAATTCTGCACTGTCCTCCTACTATATAATACTGCGCACAACTAAAATGCACCACAGGTATGGATGGATAGTATACTTGACGACACAGAGGTAGGTAGAGTAGTGGCCTACTGTACCGTACTGCTATATATTATATACTGGTGGTCAGCAAAATTCTGCACTGTCCTCCTACTTTATATACTGCGCACAACTAAAATGCACCACAGGTATGGATGGATAGTATACTTGACGACACAGAGGTAGGTAGAGCAGTGGACTACTGTACCATACTGCTATATAATACTGGTGGTCACTGGTCAGCAAAGTTCTGCACTGTACTCCTATACTACAATGCAGCACAGATATGGAGCATTTTTCAGGCAGAGAACGTAGATATTTTCAGCACACTGAGCACAGATATTTACAGCACACTGAGCACAGATATTTACAGCACACTGAGCACAGATATTTGCAAGCACATTGAACACAGAAACTTAGAGAACGCTGCACGTCCTCTCCCTATCATCTCCAATGCACGAGTGAAAATGGCGGCGACGCGCGGCTCCTTATATAGAATACGAATCTCGCGAGAATCCGACAGCAGAATGATGACGTTCGGGCGCGCTCGGGTTAACCGAGCAAGGCGGGAGGATCCGAGTCTGCCTCGGAACCGTGTAAAATGGGTAAAGTTCGGGGGGGTTCGGATTCCGAGAAACCGAACCCGCTCATCTCTAGTGCTAAGTGGTCTGTGTTAAGATCACTCAGCCAGGGCCGGTGCAAGGTTTCTCGGCACCCTAGGCAAAATTTCTGCCTACACCCCCCCCCCCCCCCCTGTCCTCCCGACCCTCCCCTTCCCCTGTTGCTTGGACAGTGGAGTGATCACGTTATCTAGAGGCTGTGTTAACAGTATGTTGATCCTCCTGAAGCAGCCAAGTAACAGCAAAAGAAAACCTGACAAATATTATATTAAAAGCACACAAGTTAAAAAGCATCCAGCCCCACATCCATATATAGTATAATACCGCAGTCTGTAGTTTTATACAGTATTATAGATAGGCATCAGGGTTGTAACTAGAACTTTGTGGCAGTGACGTGCGGTGAGGTCATTGGCTATATATATATATATATATATATATATATATATATATATATGTGAGCTGCCCAGACACTTGCCACCAAGCACAACTCCCCCCACCCCTCGCCTTAGTGGTCCTGGTTCCTCAGTCCCGGAGGAAGCAGATGCTGCCGGAGATGCTGAGGGCACGGAAATAGAGGTAACAGCGCTGCCTGTTGTCTCCGGAGCTGCCGCTGCTGTAGGCAACTCCAACATCGGGAGGTGCGGGGCGGCAGGGAGGGAGGGGATAGGGAGACGTGGAGTGGGAGGGAGGGGATAGGGAGACGCAGGGCGGCAGGGAGGGAGGGGATAGGGAGATGTGGGGTGGGAGGGAGGGGATAGGGAGACGCGGGGTGGAAGGAAGGGGATAGGTAGATGCGGGGTGGGAGGGAGGAGATAGGGAGGCGCGGGGCGGCAGGGAGGGAGGGAGGGGATAGCGAGACGTGGGGCGGCAGTGAGGGGACAGTGAGACGCGGGTGGGAGGGAGAGGATAGGGAGACGCGGGGCGGCAGGGAGTGAGGGGATAGGGAGACGTGGGGTGGAAGGGAGGGGATAGGGAGATGCGGGGTGGAAGGGAGGAGATAGGGAGGCGCGGGGCGGCAGGGAGGGAGGGGATAGCGAGACGCGGGGCGGCAGTGAGGGGATAGTGAGACGCGGGTGGGAGGGAGAGGATAGGGAGACGCGGGGCGGCAGGGAGGGAGGGGATAGGGAGACGTGGGGTGGGAGGGAGGGGATAGGGAGATGCGGGGTGGAAGGGAGGGGATAGGGAGATGCGGGGTGGGAGGGAGGAGATAGGGAGATGCGGGGTGGGAGGGAGGGAGGGGATAGCGAGACGCGGGGCGGCAGTGAGGGGATAGTGAGACGCGGGGTGGGAGGGAGAGGATAGGGAGACGCGGGGCGGCAGGGAGGGAGGGGATAGGGAGACGTGGGGTGGGAGGGAGGGGATAGGGAGATGCGGGGTGGAAGGGAGGAGATAGGGAGGCGCGGGGCGGCAGGGAGGGAGGGGATAGCGAGACGCGGGGCGGCAGTGAGGGGATAGTGAGACGCGGGTGGGAGGGAGAGGATAGGGAGACGCGGGGCGGCAGGGAGTGAGGGGATAGGGAGACGTGGGGTGGAAGGGAGGGGATAGGGAGATGCGGGGTGGAAGGGAGGAGATAGGGAGGCGCGGGGCGGCAGGGAGGGAGGGGATAGCGAGACGCGGGGCGGCAGTGAGGGGATAGTGAGACGCGGGTGGGAGGGAGAGGATAGGGAGACGCGGGGCGGCAGGGAGGGAGGGGATAGGGAGACGTGGGGTGGGAGGGAGGGGATAGGGAGATGCGGGGTGGAAGGGAGGGGATAGGGAGATGCGGGGTGGGAGGGAGGAGATAGGGAGATGCGGGGTGGGAGGGAGGGAGGGGATAGCGAGACGCGGGGCGGCAGTGAGGGGATAGTGAGACGCGGGGTGGGAGGGAGAGGATAGGGAGACGCGGGGCGGCAGGGAGGGAGGGGATAGGGAGACGTGGGGTGGGAGGGAGGGGATAGGGAGACGTGGGGTGGGAGGGAGGGATGGGATAGCGAGACGCGGGGCGGCAGTGAGGGGATAGTGAGACGCAGGTGGGAGGGAGAGGATAGGGAGACGCGGGGCGGCAGGGAGGGAGGGGATAGGGAGACGTGGGGTGGGAGGGAGGGGATAGGGAGACGCGGGGTGGAAGGGAGGGGATAGGGAGACGCGGGGTGGAAGGGAGGGGATAGGGAGATGCGGGGTGGGAGGGAGGAGATAGGGAGGCGCGGGGCGGCAGGGAGGGAGGGGATAGCGAGACGCAGGGCGGCAGTGAGGGGATAGTGAGACGCGGGTGGGAGGGAGAGGATAGGGAGACGCGGGGCGGCAGGGAGGGAGGGGATAGGGAGACGTGGGGTGGGAGGGAGGGGATAGGGAGACGCGGGGTGGAAGGGAGGGGATAGGGAGACGTGGGGTGGGAGGGAGGGGATAGCGAGACGCGGGGCGGCAGTGAGGGGATAGTGAGACGCGGGTGGGAGGGAGAGGATAGGGAGACGCGGGGCGGCAGGGAGGGAGGGGATAGGGAGACGTGGGGTGGGAGGGAGGGGATAGGGAGACGCGGGGTGGAAGGGAGGGGATAGTGAGACGCGGGGTGGGAGGGAGGGGATAGGGAGACGTGGGGTGGGAGGGAGGGGATAGCGAGACGCGGGGCGGCAGTGAGGGGATAGTGAGACACGGGTGGGAGGGAGAGGATAGGGAGACGCGGGGCGACAGGGAGGGAGGGGATAGGGAGACGTGGGGTGGGAGGGAGGGGATAGGGAGACGCGGGGTGGAAGGGAGGGGATAGGGAGATGCGGGGTGGGAGGGAGGAGATAGGGAGGCGCGGGGCGGCAGGGAGGGAGGGGATAGCTAGACGCGGGGCGGCAGTTAGGGGATAGTGAGACGCTGGGTGGGAGAGAGAGGATAGGGAGACGCGGGGCGGCAGGGAGGGGATAGGGAGGCGCGGGGCGGCGGGGAGGGAGGGGATAGCGAGACGCGGGGTGGCAGTTAGGGGATAGTGAGACGCTGGGTGGGAGAGAGAGGATAGGGAGACGCGGGGCGGCAGGGAGGGGATAGGGAGGCGCGGGGCGGCGGGGAGGGAGGGGATAGAGAGACTTCTCTTGTCTTTCAGATGCTCCAATTAAATATATTTTACACAAAAAAATATATATTTAGAGATGAGCGCCTGAAATTTTTCGGGTTTTGTGTTTTGGTTTTGGGTTCGGTTCCGCGGCCGTGTTTTGGGTTCGAACGCGTTTTGGCAAAACCTCACCGAATTTTTTTTGTCGGATTCGGGTGTGTTTTGGATTCGGGTGTTTTTTTCAAAAAACACTAAAAAACAGCTTAAATCATAGAATTTGGGGGTCATTTTGATCCCAAAGTATTATTAACCTCAAAAACCATAATTTACACTCATTTTCAGTCTATTCTGAATACCTCACACCTCACAATATTATTTTTAGTCCTAAAATTTGCACCGAGGTCGCTGTGTGAGTAAGATAAGCGACCCTAGTGGCCGACACAAACACCGGGCCCATCTAGGAGTGGCACTGCAGTGTCACGCAGGATGTCCCTTCCAAAAAACCCTCCCCAAACAGCACATGACGCAAAGAAAAAAAGAGGCGCAATGAGGTAGCTGTGTGAGTAAGATTAGCGACCCTAGTGGCCGACACAAACACCGGGCCCATCTAGGAGTGGCACTGCAGTGTCACGCAGGATGTCCCTTCCAAAAAACCCTCCCCAAACAGCACATGACGCAAAGAAAAAAAGAGGCGCAAGTAAGAATAATCTTACTTACTGTGTGAGTAAGATTAGCGACCCTAGTGGCCGACACAAACACCGGGCCCATCTAGGAGTGGCACTGCAGTGTCACGCAGGATGTCCCTTCCAAAAAACCCTCCCCAATCAGCACATGATGCAAAGAAAAAGAAAAGAAAAAAGAGGTGCAAGATGGAATTGTCCTTGGGCCCTCCCACCCACCCTTATGTTGTATAAACAAAACAGGACATGCACACTTTAACCAACCCATCATTTCAGTGACAGGGTCTGCCACACGACTGTGACTGATATGACGGGTTGGTTTGGACCCCCCCCAAAAAAGAAGCAATTAATCTCTCCTTGCACAAACTGGCTCTACAGAGGCAAGATGTCCACCTCATCTTCACCCTCCGATATATCACCGTGTACATCCCCCTCCTCACAGATTATCAATTCGTCCCCACTGGAATCCACCATCTCAGCTCCCTGTGTACTTTGTGGAGGCAATTGCTGCTGGTCAATGTCTCCGCGGAGGAATTGATTATAATTCATTTTAATGAACATCATCTTCTCCACATTTTCTGGATGTAACCTCGTACGCCGATTGCTGACAAGGTGAGCGGCGGCACTAAACACTCTTTCGGAGTACACACTTGTGGGAGGGCAACTTAGGTAGAATAAAGCCAGTTTGTGCAAGGGCCTCCAAATTGCCTCTTTTTCCTGCCAGTATAAGTACGGACTGTGTGACGTGCCTACTTGGATGCGGTCACTCATATAATCCTCCACCATTCTATCAATGTTGAGAGAATCATATGCAGTGACAGTAGACGACATGTCCGTAATCGTTGTCAGGTCCTTCAGTCCGGACCAGATGTCAGCATCAGCAGTCGCTCCAGACTGCCCTGCATCACCGCCAGCGGGTGGGCTCGGAATTCTGAGCCTTTTCCTCGCACCCCCAGTTGCGGGAGAATGTGAAGGAGGAGATGTTGACAGGTCGCGTTCCGCTTGACTTGACAATTTTGTCACCAGCAGGTCTTTCAACCCCAGCAGACCTGTGTCTGCCGGAAAGAGAGATCCAAGGTAGGCTTTAAATCTAGGATCGAGCACGGTGGCCAAAATGTAGTGCTCTGATTTCAACAGATTGACCACCCGTGAATCCTTGTTAAGCGAATTAAGGGCTGCATCCACAAGTCCCACATGCCTAGCGGAATCGCTCCCTTTTAGCTCCTTCTTCAATGCCTCCAGCTTCTTCTGCAAAAGCCTGATGAGGGGAATGACCTGACTCAGGCTGGCAGTGTCTGAACTGACTTCACGTGTGGCAAGTTCAAAGGGCATCAGAACCTTGCACAACGTTGAAATCATTCTCCACTGCACTTGAGACAGGTGCATTCCACCTACTATATCGTGCTCAATTGTATAGGCTTGAATGGCCTTTTGCTGCTCCTCCAACCTCTGAAGCATATAGAGGGTTGAATTCCACCTCGTTACCACTTCTTGCTTCAGATGATGGCAGGGCAGGTTCAGTAGTTTTTGGTGGTGCTCCAGTCTTCTGTACGTGGTGCCTGTACGCCGAAAGTGTCCCGCAATTTTTCTGGCCACCGACAGCATCTCTTGCACGCCCCTGTCGTTTTTTAAAAAATTCTGCACCACCAAATTCAAGGTATGTGCAAAACATGGGACGTGCTGGAATTTGCCCATATTTAATGCACACACAATATTGCTGGCGTTGTCCGATGCCACAAATCCACAGGAGAGTCCAATTGGGGTAAGCCATTCCGCGATGATCTTCCTCAGTTGCCGTAAGAGGTTTTCAGCTGTGTGCGTATTCTGGAAAGCGGTGATACAAAGCGTAGCCTGCCTAGGAAAGAGTTGGCGTTTGCGAGATGCTGCTACTGGTGCCGCCGCTGCTGTTCTTGCGGCGGGAGTCCATACATCTACCCAGTGGGCTGTCACAGTCATATAGTCCTGACCCTGCCCTGCTCCACTTGTCCACATGTCCGTGGTTAAGTGGACATTGGGTACAACTGCATTTTTTAGGAGACTGGTGAGTCTTTTTCTGACGTCCGTGTACATTCTCGGTATCGCCTGCCTAGAGAAGTGGAACCTAGATGGTATTTGGTAACGGGGGCACACTGCCTCAATAAATTGTCTAGTTCCCTGTGAACTAACGGCGGATACCGGACGCACGTCTAACACCAACATAGTTGTCAAGGACTCAGTTATCCGCTTTGCAGTAGGATGACTGCTGTGATATTTCATCTTCCTCGCAAAGGACTGTTGAACAGTCAATTGCTTACTGGAAGTAGTACAAGTGGGCTTACGACTTCCCCTCTGGGATGACCATCGACTCCCAGCGGCAACAACAGCAGCGCCAGCAGCAGTAGGCGTTACACGCAAGGATGCATCGGAGGAATCCCAGGCAGGAGAGGACTCGTCAGAATTGCCAGTGACATGGCCTGCAGGACTATTGGCATTCCTGGGGAAGGAGGAAATTGACACTGAGGGAGTTGGTGGGGTGGTTTGCGTGAGCTTGGTTACAAGAGGAAGGGATTTACTGGTCAGTGGACTGCTTCCGCTGTCACCCAAAGTTTTTGAACTTGTCACTGACTTATTATGAATGCGCTGCAGGTGACGTATAAGGGAGGATGTTCCGAGGTGGTTAACGTCCTTACCCCTACTTATTACAGCTTGACAAAGGGAACACACGGCTTGACACCTGTTGTCCGCATTTCTGGTGAAATACCTCCACACCGAAGAGCTGATTTTTTTGGTATTTTCACCTGGCATGTCAACGGCCATATTCCTCCCACGGACAACAGGTGTCTCCCCGGGTGCCTGACTTAAACAAACCACCTCACCATCAGAATCCTCCTGGTCAATTTCCTCCCCAGCGCCAGCAACACCCATATCCTCCTCATCCTGGTGTACTTCAACACTGACATCTTCAATCTGACTATCAGGAACTGGACTGCGGGTGCTCCTTCCAGCACTTGCAGGGGGCGTGCAAATGGTGGAAGGCGCATGCTCTTCACGTCCAGTGTTGGGAAGGTCAGGCATCGCAACCGACACAATTGGACTCTCCTTGTGGATTTGGGATTTCAAAGAACGCACAGTTCTTTGCGGTGCTTTTGCCAGCTTGAGTCTTTTCAGTTTTCTAGCGAGAGGCTGAGTGCTTCCATCCTCATGTGAAGCTGAACCACTAGCCATGAACATAGGCCAGGGCCTCAGCCGTTCCTTGCCACTCCGTGTGGTAAATGGCATATTGGCAAGTTTACGCTTCTCCTCCGACAATTTTATTTTAGGTTTTGGAGTCCTTTTTTTACTGATATTTGGTGTTTTGGTTTTGACATGCTCTGTACTATGCCATTGCATCTCCTCCTTCACATTCTCCCGCAACTGGGGGTGCGAGGAAAAGGCTCAGAATTCCGAGCCCACCCACTGGCGGTGATGCAGGGCAGTCTGGAGCGACTGCTGATGCTGACATCTGGTCCGGACTGAAGGACCTGACAACGATTACGGACATGTCGTCTACTGTCACTGCATATGATTCTCTCAACATTGATAGAATGGTGGAGGATTATATGAGTGACCGCATCCAAGTAGGCACGTCACACAGTCCGTACTTATACTGGCAGGAAAAAGAGGCAATTTGGAGGCCCTTGCACAAACTGGCTTTATTCTACCTAAGTTGCCCTCCCACAAGTGTGTACTCCGAAAGAGTGTTTAGTGCCGCCGCTCACCTTGTCAGCAATCGGCGTACGAGGTTACATCCAGAAAATGTGGAGAAGATGATGTTCATTAAAATGAATTATAATCAATTCCTCCGCGGAGACATTGACCAGCAGCAATTGCCTCCACAAAGTACACAGGGAGCTGAGATGGTGGATTCCAGTGGGGACGAATTGATTATCTGTGAGGAGGGGGATGTACACGGTGATATATCGGAGGGTGAAGATGAGGTGGACATCTTGCCTCTGTAGAGCCAGTTTGTGCAAGGAGAGATTAATTGCTTCTTTTTTGGGGGGGGTCCAAACCAACCCGTCATATCAGTCACAGTCGTGTGGCAGACCCTGTCACTGAAATGATGGGTTGGTTAAAGTGTGCATGTCCTGTTTTGTTTATACAACATAAGGGTGGGTGGGAGGGCCCAAGGACAATTCCATCTTGCACCTCTTTTTTCTTTTCTTTTTCTTTGCATCATGTGCTGATTGGGGAGGGTTTTTTTGGAAGGGACATCCTGCGTGACACTGCAGTGCCACTCCTAGATGGGCCCGGTGTTTGTGTCGGCCACTAGGGTCGCTAATCTTACTCACACAGTCAGCTACCTCATTGCGCCTCTTTTTTTCTTTGCGTCATGTGCTGTTTGGGGAGGGTTTTTTGGAAGGGACATCCTGCGTGACACTGCAGTGCCACTCCTAGATGGGCCCGGTGTTTGTGTCGGCCACTAGGGTCGCTAATCTTACTCACGCAGCTACCTCATTGCGCCTCTTTTTTTCTTTGCGTCATGTGCTGTTTGGGGAGGGTTTTTTGGAAGGGACATCCTGCGTGACACTGCAGTGCCACTCCTAGATGGGCCCGGTGTTTGTGTCGGCCACTAGGGTCGCTAATCTTACTCACACAGCTACCTCATTGCGCCTCTTTTTTTCTTTGCGTCATGTGCTGTTTGGGGAGGGTTTTTTGGAAGGGCCATCCTGCGTGACACTGCAGTGCCACTCCTAGATGGGCCCGGTGTTTGTGTCGGCCACTAGGGTCGCTAATCTTACTCACACAGCTACCTCATTGCGCCTCTTTTTTTCTTTGCGTCATGTGCTGTTTGGGGAGGGTTTTTTGGAAGGGACATCCTGCGTGACACTGCAGTGCCACTCCTAGATGGGCCCGGTGTTTGTGTCGGCCACTAGGGTCGCTTATCTTACTCACACAGCGACCTCGGTGCAAATTTTAGGACTAAAAATAATATTGTGAGGTGTGAGGTATTCAGAATAGACTGAAAATGAGTGTAAATTATGGTTTTTGAGGTTAATAATACTTTGGGATCAAAATGACCCCCAAATTCTATGATTTAAGCTGTTTTTAGTGTTTTTTGAAAAAAACACCCGAATCCAAAACACACCCGAATCCGACAAAAAAAATTCGGTGAGGTTTTGCCAAAACGCGGTCGAACCCAAAACACGGCCGCGGAACCGAACCCAAAACCAAAACACAAAACCCGAAAAATTTCAGGCGCTCATCTCTAGTAACTAGTATGTATGTATAAAGAAAGAAAAAAAAACCACGGTTAGGTGGTATATACAATTATGGACGGGCTGCCGAGTGCCGACACAGAGGTAGCCACAGCCGTGAACTACCGCACTGTACTGTGTCTGCTGCTAATATATAGACTGGTTGATAAAGAGATAGTATACTCGTAACTAGTATGTATGTATAAAGAAAGAAAAAAAAACCACGGTTAGGTGGTATATACAATTATGGACGGGCTGCCGAGTGCCGACACAGAGGTAGCCACAGCCGTGAACTACCGCACTGTACTGTGTCTGCTGCTAATATATAGACTGGTTGATAAAGAGATAGTATACTCGTAACTAGTATGTATGTATAAAGAAAGAAAAAAAAACCACGGTTAGGTGGTATATACAATTATGGACGGGCTGCCGAGTGCCGACACAGAGGTAGCCACAGCCGTGAACTACCGCACTGTACTGTGTCTGCTGCTAATATATAGACTGGTTGATAAAGAGATAGTATACTCGTAACTAGTATGTATGTATAAAGAAAGAAAAAAAAACCACGGTTAGGTGGTATATACAATTATGGACGGGCTGCCGAGTGCCGACACAGAGGTAGCCACAGCCGTGAACTACCGCACTGTACTGTGTCTGCTGCTAATATATAGACTGGTTGATAAAGAGATAGTATACTCGTAACTAGTATGTATGTATAAAGAAAGAAAAAAAAACCACGGTTAGGTGGTATATACAATTATGGACGGGCTGCCGAGTGCCGACACAGAGGTAGCCACAGCCGTGAACTACCGCACTGTACTGTGTCTGCTGCTAATATATAGACTGGTTGATAAAGAGATAGTATACTCGTAACTAGTATGTATGTATAAAGAAAGAAAAAAAAACCACGGTTAGGTGGTATATACAATTATGGACGGGCTGCCGAGTGCCGACACAGAGGTAGCCACAGCCGTGAACTACCGCACTGTACTGTGTCTGCTGCTAATATATAGACTGGTTGATAAAGAGATAGTATACTCGTAACTAGTATGTATGTATAAAGAAAGAAAAAAAAACCACGGTTAGGTGGTATATACAATTATGGACGGGCTGCCGAGTGCCGACACAGAGGTAGCCACAGCCGTGAACTACCGCACTGTACTGTGTCTGCTGCTAATATAGACTGGTTGATAAAGAGATAGTATACTCGTAACTAGTATGTATGTATAAAGAAAGAAAAAAAAACCACGGTTAGGTGGTATATACAATTATGGACGGGCTGCCGAGTGCCGACACAGAGGTAGCCACAGCCGTGAACTACCGCACTGTACTGTGTCTGCTGCTAATATAGACTGGTTGATAAAGAGATAGTATACTACTAATATTATATATACTGGTGGTCAGGTCACTGGTCACTAGTCACACTGGCAGTGGCACTCCTGCAGCAAAAGTGTGCACTGTTTAATTTTAATATAATATTATGTACTCCTGGCTCCTGCTATAACCTATAACTGGCACTGCAGTAGTGCTCCCCAGTCTCCCCCACAATTATAAGCTGTGTGAGCTGAGCAGTCAGACAGATATATAATATATATAGATGATGCAGCACACTTGCCTGAGCCTGAGCAGTGCACACAGATATGGTATGTGACTGACTGAGTCACTGTGTGTATCGCTTTTTTCAGGCAGAGAACGGATATATTAAATAAACTGCACTGTGTGTCTGGTGGTCACTCACTATATAATATATTATGTACTCCTGGCTCCTGCTATAACCTATAACTGGCACTGCAGTAGTGCTCCCCAGTCTCCCCCACAATTATAAGCTGTGTGAGCTGAGCAGTCAGACAGATATATATAATATTATATATAGATAATAGATGATGCAGCACACTGGCCTGAGCCTGAGCAGTGCACACAGATATGGTATGTGACTGAGTCACTGTGTGCTGTGTATCGCTTTTTTCAGGCAGAGAACGGATTATAAATAAAACTGGTGGTCACTATCAGCAAAACTCTGCACTGTACTGAGTACTCCTAATGCTCCCCAAAATTAGTAAATCAAGTGTCTCTCTAATCTATTCTAAACGGAGAGGACGCCAGCCACGTCCTCTCCCTATCAATCTCAATGCACGTGTGAAAATGGCGGCGACGCGCGGCTCCTTATATAGAATCCGAGTCTCGCGATAGAATCCGAGCCTCGCGAGAATCCGACAGCGTCATGATGACGTTCGGGCGCGCTCGGGTTAACCGAGCAAGGCGGGAAGATCCGAGTCGCTCGGACCCGTGAAAAAAAACATGAAGTTCTGGCGGGTTCGGATTCAGAGAAACCGAACCCGCTCATCTCTAATTTTGATAAGTAAGCCCAGACCAGGGGCGGCCGCGGCGAGGGTCTAGCCTGCCACAGCCGTCAGTCACCTCACCTACGCCAGTGTGATTTCCCTGCGGCTGCTCCATGTCTCTAACAGAAATAGACGGAGCCGCGCGTATGAGAGAGCAGGTCAGGAGACGGGCGCCACACAAGCGCTGACGTTCGTGCTGACGGCGCCTAGCAGGATGCGTGTTAGGCTGTCAGTGTGGGCGGCGCCCGTCTCCTGACCTGCTCTCTCATTACGCGCGGCTCCGTCTATTTCTGTTAGAGACATGGAGCAGCCGCAGGCCCGCAGGGAAAGCAATACACTGGGCCGGTGAGGTGACTGACGGCTGTGGCAGGCTAGACCCTCGCTGCGGCCGCCCCTGGTCTGGGCTTACTTATCAAAATATATATTTTTTTTTGTAAAATATATTTAATTGGAGCCTGCCGCCCTCCAGTGGCCAGCGCCCATAGGCAGCTGCCTAAAGCTGCCTAATGGTAGCGCCGGCCCTGCACTCAGCACACATCTCTCCCGTCACTACTGGCCTTATGTCTTGCGGCTAATTTAATTTACACCTAAGTATCAGACCAACTCTGATTAAAGCCCAGAGGGGCAGATTAATACATAGAGGGGCAGATTTCACCCAGCAGTGAAATGAGCAATGTGCTAGATTGAGCATGCATGCACCTCTGGCCTGGAGAAGTGATACAGCAATGATAAAGAAGTGAAAAGTGGAAGGTGATAACGCACCAGCCAATCATTACGGGCATGCACACAGTGTCTTTTCCCAGACAGAGAGGTCACTGAGTGCTGTCCATACCCCCATAGTGACAAAAACAGGGGTGTGGCTTGTGATCGTGACACTTGCCATGAAGCCTCGCACCTTACTGTGAGGTCACACCCCTTACCGTAAGGTCACAACCCCAATTCCAGCCAGAGGTGCGCGTTGCGGTCCCTCCTCCAGTGTCACAGATGTTGGGAGGTATGGCTGACTTAACCACACAGCATCAGGGAGAACTGCAGTATCTTACCATATTACAGGATATACACGGATGTGCCCACATACACCTATCTTCAGTCGATCCTTTTCTGTTTTCCAGGTGCGCTTTTTGTGCCTGATTTTGTGTAGAGATATGTGCGGACCCTCATGTTTTGGTTTTGATTGGTTAATTTTCAACCTGCATGTGGTGGTGGTGGGGACCTGGTCATTTGTACCCTACCCCCCCCCCCCTCTTGCCATCACTGCTGACTGTTCTGACATTGCTAGCACAACAGTGTGCCATCTTGTAGATAGCAGTGCCAATAATGACGGGGGCGCACGCTGGTAATCACAGCATTCTTACATGGGGGAGCAGTTCTCCCCCATACAGACTAATCTTACATTGCAGGGCCGTAACTAGGGGGGGGGGATAGGGGGGAAATGCGCCCGGTGTGCAGAATTTGAGGCGGTGCCAAAGAGTTACAGAGGAGCAGTTTTTTTTTTTTAACCGTCAGTGCTGTGCTGCTCCATTGAGACAGCAGACAGCTCCAAGGGCAATGTATCTGACCCACCTGTCTGGCTACGATGCTGTGCGAGTGAGCTCCAGTACCTGGGATCTCTCCTATGTTGGCTACAGTCTTAAACTCTCTTCTTTGCCATTCAGTGCTGCGACTAGCGTGCGGTGCACCATGCAAGCGATAGAAGCGCACTTGCTCCCAGTTAGCAGTATCAACCTCCACTTTGTCTCCCAGATAAGGGGATTTGGTGTAGCTTATAGGGGGGGGGTGTAGTGCAGTGATGTAGTGTACCATATAGGGTATGTAGTGTAGTAATGTATTGCAGTATATAGGGGCATGTAGTGCACTGATATGGTGTAGCATGTAAGGGGATGTAGTGTAGTGATGTGGTGTAGCATATAGGGTATGTAGTGCAGTGCATAGGGGCATGTAGTGCAGTGATGTAGTGTACCATATAGGGTATGTAGTGTAGTAGTGTATTGCAGCATATAGGGGCATGTAGTGCACTGATGTGGTGTAGCATATAAGGGGATGTAGTGTAGTCATGTAGTGTAGTCATGTGGGGCAGTACGGATGGTGTAATGGTTAGCATTACTGCCTCACAGCACTGAGGTCATGGGTTCGATTCCCACCATGGCCCTAACTGTGTGGAGTTTGTATATTCTCCCCGTACTTGCGTGGGTTTCCTTCGGGTACTCCGGTTTCCTCCCACAATCCCAAAAATATACTGGCAGGTTAATTGGCTCCCAACAAAATTAACCCTAGATTGAATGTGTCTGTGTGTACATGTGATAGGGAATATAGATTGTAAGCTCCACTGGAGCAGAAACTGATGTGAATGGGCAAATATTCTCTGTAAAGCGCTGCGGAATATGTGTGCGCTATATAAATAACTGGTAATAAATAAATAAATAATAGTGTAGAATATCGGGTATGTAGTGCAGTGCATAGGGGCATGTAGTGTAGTGATGTAGTTCAGCGTGTAGGGGTTGTAGTATAGTGATGTAGTGCAGTGGATAGGGGAATGTAGTGCTGTGATATAGTGCAGTGATATAGTGCAATGTATGGAGAGACACAGAGGAGCATGTAGTTGAACATGTTGGGCATGTGACGCATAGGGCATTTGAGGCACCTAGGGGAATAATGGCCCTCATTCCAAGTTGTTCGCTCGCTAGCTGCTTTTAGCAGCATTGCACACGCTAGACCGCCGCCCTCTGGGAGTGTATCTCAGCTTAGCAGAAGTGCGAACGAAAGATTAGCAGAATTGCTACTAAATAATTCCTTGCAGTTTCTGAGTAGCTCCAGACCAACTCCTAGATTGCGATCACCTCAGTCCGTTTAGTTCCTGGTTTGACGTCACAAACACGCCCTGCGTTCGGCCAGCCACTCCCCCGTTTCTCCAGCCACTCCCGCATTTTTCCCTGACACGCCTGCATTTTTTAGCACACTCCCGGAAAACGCTCAGTTACCACCCAGAAACGCCCCTTTCCTGTCAATCACTCACCAATCAGCAGTGCGACTGAAAATCGTCGTTCGAACACCAGCAAATCTACTAAGTTTTGTGTAAAATAACTTAGCGCATGTGCTCTGCATACCATGCGCATGCGCAGTTAGCAACAAATCGCAGCATAGCAAAAATCAGCAACGAGCGAACAACTCGGAATGACCACCCTTGTCCAGTAGTATCCCCCTTTTTAAAAAATTTTGATAATCTGATTACTTTAGTCTGACAGGGTTTTTTTTTTTTTTTTTTTTTGGGGGGGGGGGTGGCAAATTACTGCCTTAGCCCGGGTGACAAAAATCCTAGCTTCGGCACTGCTTACATGTACCCCGGAGATGCTCTATTGCTCACATACAGTAAGATGCAGAACTCAGATGAAAAATCTGCACCTACCACTGGGCTGGTCCAGGTTTCAATACTGCAGCCGCAGTATTACAGCATCTAAAGATACTCACAGTGCAGTCCTTGCACATTCAGACGCTTTCTTTTATAGTGCAAAAGGCGCTAAAGCTGTCGCTGCAGCGTGTGACTCTGAATCAGCCACGATATGAGTAATCACATTTCTAGGAGCATTAAGCCAATGTAATAAACACACACATGAAGATTACACATAGATGATCCCCATGTTTCCTGACTGGTGATTAATTTAAGACATGAATGAAGCAGTATTTTACTAGATAAAATGTGAAAGGTGTAAATTAACAAATGGGATGGTTCTAAAATTGAAATACAAATGGTTCAATAAATAAGGTAAAAATACCTTTCATTGCATACATTTATTCAACTCGCCCGAAGGCAGAGGCGGTCGCTGGGCGGGGGAGGGAGGAACGACGGCGTTTGGCTGCCGTTTCGTGGGCACGGTTCGGCCAACGCAGACGTGGCTGCATGACGTCACACGCAGCCTCTGCGGGCCGGGGAGCGATGAGTAGCTCCCGGCCAGCATGCTAAAACTGCGCTGGTCGGGAGCTACTCTTGAAGTGCAAAGGCATCGCCGCTGTCCAATGCCTTTGCACTTCTGCGGGGAAGGACCGGCACTGACATGCGGGGCGGGATAGCCCTGTGCTGGGCGTCCCCCCGCATGTCAGTGTGAATGATCGTAGCTGTGCTAAATTTAGCACAGCTACGATCATCTCGGAATGACGCCCTATAGATCTACACTAAAAAGGTCTACGGTCAATTAGGTTGACAGGGTCAAAAGGTCGACATGACAATGGTCAACACAGCTATGGTAGACACAAGTTTTTTAATTTTGTTTTCATTTTTTATAACTTTTTCATACTGTACGATCCACGTGGACTACGATTGGGAATAGTAACCTGTGCTGAGCGCAGCGGCAGCGGAGTGAGGCACCGTGCCCAAAGCATGGCGAGCGAAGCGGTACACTAATGGGGCTTGTTTGCAGCAGAAAAGTGACAACAAAAATAAATAATAATAATAATAATTGTCTCGCTTTTTTGTGTTAACCTTTTGACCCTATTGACCGTTCTACTGTCAACCTATTCTGTGTCGACATTTTGACCTGTCGACCTTTTGACCCTGTCGACCTAGTGAATGTCTACCATTAGCGGTAGACCTATTGACTGTAGACCTTTTTAGTATAGATGTAACAATCCACACCCCACCAAGGCACCTCTCCTGGCATAGAAGGAATCAGTGTTAAGCAGTGATGATGTTGTGCCAGCACCCACTGAGATGTTCAGTTTTTCAGCAACATCACTAACTCGATTGCATCTGTCCTCCTGAATCAGACCTTCCATGCGGCACAAATTGGCATCTGTGGTGGACATGCTTGGCCAGCCGTGTTGTTGCTCATCTTGGACATCTGTCCTGCTGTTACAAAAGTGCACAAAACCTAATCTTGTTTGCCTGACATGACAGTAGCACTGTACACCTCTACAAGTTGGTGATAAATCTCAGCTGCTGATGTTCCTTTGAGATGCAGAAATCTGATAGCATCTGATAGTCTGACCATTTTTCCACCAGCCCCGCTATCTTATAGCTGATGTTGGGACAGTATGAATGATATGAGGTGCAGTCTAATGACCTCTCTGCTGCTTTTAACACTGAGGACCACCCTCTCCTTCTGCAAATCCTTCACTCTCTTGGTCTACGCGATACTGCCCTCTCCTGGCTGTCCTCCTACCTCTCTGATCGTTCCTTCTCTGTCTCCTCTCATGATGCTACCTCGCCCCCACTTCCACTAACTGTTGGTGTCCCCCAAGGTTCTGTTCTTGGTCCTCTCCTTTTCTCTCTCTATACGTCATCTTTAGGTGAACTCATTAGTTCTTTTAACTTCCAGTATCACCTCTATGCTGATGACACTCAAATCTACCTTTCCTCCCCTGATCTCTCCACGGCTCTCCTCACTCATACCTCTAACTGTCTTTCTGCTACAGTATGTCTTCCTGGATGTCTCAGTGCTTTCTTAAACTCAACATGTCTAAGACTGAGCTGATCATCTTCCCACCCTCCCGCACAACCTCACCTCCCACAATCTCATTATCCATTGATGGCATGACTATCTCCTCTAGCCCCCAAGTACGCTGTCTTGGCGTAATCCTTGACTCCTCCCTCTCCTTCAAACCATACATTCAGCACCTCTCACAAACCTGTCATTTTCATCTCAAAAACATTTCCAGGATCAGACCATTTCTCACCCAGGATGCCACCAAGACCATTATCCACTCACTGATCATTTCTAGACTGGACTACTGTAATCTCCTCCTAACTGGCCTCCCTGACAATGACCTCTCTCCACTCCAATCTATCCTCAATGCTGCTACCCGGCTTATCTTCCTCACCAAACGCACTACGTCCACCTCCCCTCTCCTACAAGACCTTCACTTGCTTCCCTTCCCTTTCAGAATCCAATTCAAACTTCTCACACTCACTTACAAAGCACTCACCCACTCCTCTCCCAGTTACATCTCTGACCTTATCTCCCTTTACTCTCCCTCCCGTCCTCTTCGCTCTGCTAATGTACGCCGACTCTCCTGTCTTCTGATTACTTCCTCCCACTCCTATCTCCAAGATTTTTCACGTGCTGCTCCCATACTCTGGAATTCTTTACCTCTCCCCCTCAGACTTTCCACCTCTCTACAAAACTTCAAATGGGCTCTTAAGACCCATTTCTTTACCAAACCCAGCCAAATCTCATCCTAACCCTCTGTTCCACGCTCTCTATGTACCCCATCTGTGTCACCCCTGTCTGTCTACCCCTCCCCTTAGAATGTAAGCTCTCACAAGTAGGGCCCTCTTCCCTCATGTGCTTATCCTTTTCTTACTTTAATAATCCTCAACTGCCCAAATCACGCAGTTTTTTTTGGCCACCTGGAACTTATCTCTGTCATTTACTGGTGTAGTTATGCTTAGTTACCCTGTACTTGTCCTATATTGTCTTCAACTGTAAGTCACTGTTTTCCTGTTTTGATTATGTGCATATGTACTCTGTAATTGGGCGCTGCGGAACCCTTGTGGCGCCATATAAATAAAGGATAATAATAATAATAATAATGAGGGGAAGCAGCGGTCTACTTGCTCTGGCCTGGTGGGAAATTAGAATGAAATAGAGAACATCACATATGTGAGAGGTCTTGTTACCTTACGTATTGAACCACCCTCGTATTATGGACTTTAAATCCTCATCACAAAATGACACCCATTCTATGCCAGTGGATGTAGCATACTGTAGCTTGCATGAAATCACACTGTGAATGCCCAGAACAGTGTGTGAACCCATATAAGCCCATGCAGAGTTCCATCCTGCTGCCATTTAAGGCCGTGTACAGCACCCTGTGTCTGGACGGGTGGAATGAGGAGGGGAGGAAATCTAAGAGCAGAATGTGCAAGTTCACATCATTGCGTACTCATGCAGTCCTGGAAAGTGATGAAGATACTGTATGCCTGGTACGTCTGTATCAATTGTGGTGGTGAGGGGCAGAGGTACCTACCAGATGCTGAGTATAGCCCCTGGCACTAGTGAGAAGCTTTTCATTGGCTGTTTACGAACACTCCGCTAACACTGACTGGTGCTCTCTCCATTGCTGGGCCATAAGCTATGAGTTTGATACAAATGAATCTTCATATATCTATCCTTTTTGTGCCATATGGCACAAGTTGAATGGTGTGATTTAGACACTCTGCCACAGGTAGTGATTCCTAGTCTTTCTTACCTTTTCCCATCGTATTTGCGTCATAGTACAAAGTCACTTTTAGAGGGCGCTGCACTAGGATTAGTGTATGTGTTGCAAATAATTGCCATGAAGTCACAGATTACGCACAATGCTACGTGGCGTGATATACGGCAGTTACTGTTTCTGTTGTATACGAGAGCTTCAAGCAGCTCTTTGGCATCAAAGTGTTGGAGCATATTTTTCTGTGAAAAGTGCAGGAGGTGGAAATATGTACAACTAGATGTAGGGAGTTCAGCATGTTTGACCGCCGGATGGGATGACGGCATTCCGATGTTAGAAATCCTGACAGGGGTGAGGTAAGTATGTTAACCCCTCTCCCCTACCCCTCACCCCTCTTTCCCGCAGCCTAACCCTAACCCTCCCCCCTACTGCCTAAACCTAATCTCCCCCGATGGGGCCTAACCCTAACACCCCACCCCACCGTCTCCACAGCCTAACCCTAACTCCCCCGGGTGGCACCTAAATCTACCCCTCCCTGGCCTTAGCCCAAGCCCGCCCACTATACTTACAATTGTGATGGTGGCTGTCGGGATTCCGGCATCAGTCTTCTGACCCTGTCAGTATTCTGGCGTCAACATTCTGACGTGTGTCACGATTCTGGCGTCGGTATTCCAACTGCCAGGGTCCTGCCAGCCGGCAACTTAACCGCATCCTGATGCAGGCATGTCAGGACTATCTGAAATCTTGCTGCAGTGTTGCTAAGCAACGCTCCAATATCATTTAACATACAGGGGGAGATTTATCAAGGTTCATAGAGAGATAAAGTGGAGAGATAAAGCACTAACCAAACAGCTCCTGTCATTTTTCAAACACAGCCTGTAACATGGCAGTGAGGAGCTGATTGTCTTGTACTTTATGTCTCTCCAAGCTTTGATACATCTCCCGCCAAGTCTGATATATAGGTATACAGTATATGGCAGAAGGACAGGGTTTAAAAATGCACTGTTTACTTAAGACTTATTTTACTACTACTGCAAATCCCATTATTTCCAATAGAAACACTTAAAAT